>NC_051232.1:2371890-2411890 GCF_015220715.1 Pygocentrus nattereri | reverse complement strand
TGTGTGTGTGTGTGCCTGCAAGTCTCAGACTATTCTGTTCAGATTTTTGACACGCAGGAAAAGAGTTTCGGACAACAGTGACTAATTTCATTTGGCCGATAAAAGCTGAACACAGATGCGTAGACACACACAAATCCAATTCTCCTTATGGTGACAGTGGTGTGTGTGTGTGTGTGTGTGTGTGTGTGTGCGCCTGCTGGATTTATCTGATCCCAGTGATGGTATTACACGGTGTAAGGTGTAATTCTTGCTGGCTAAGACACTGAGATCTTGCAGCCTCGTTCCTTTTAAACCTGTAATAAATAAAAGAGAAATCTTAGGCTACCACAGTTTTTCGGTGGATGCTGTCACCATAGCAACATTTCACAACCGCATGTGGCCATCAGAGGCACGAGAAAGTGTATTTCTTTTCATGTTTATTGTTTTTATTTATTTATTTCTGTGTTTATTTATTACATGTAAACACTGCATTAACTTGCTCCACTGCTTCTCCTAATGATGAGGACATAGCTGAGCTGAACGTCCTATAGGCTCCTTCCCTAACTAGGGAGTAGTAGGTGGCTGGTGAAGAAACAGTTCAGTACTGTGGAAAAGCGACATGACCGTTAACCGTTCGCTCTAAACTTCTGCTGATGCTGAAAAGAGTAGGAGTCCGTTAAATGTGAGACTGGCAGTCGTGTGTTGTGTTTAATCTGATTTACGTGTGTAATTTTCTAAGCGATTGAGCAGCAGTGTAATTGGCCAGCCGGTGGTCTTCATCACTATAGCAGAGTCTCGGAGCCTGTATCCAGGGTCCTCTCTGTGAGAGAGAGGAGAAAACCAAGTTCCACCTCAGGGTCCTTCCACTGTGAGACGACAACTCGGCACAGTGAGTCTGAAAGGATGTGTGGCTGACAAGAAGCTCTTACTGAAGAAAGAAAACAGACCATGAGGTCCAGTGGGCTGGCCACCCCAGAGTCCAGACCTCAACATTGCTCAATGTGTAAATGCAACCAACTTCTAAGACTGAACTTTGGAGGTGTGAAAATCATCATCCCTGCAGATTTCTCTGAGAAAGTGGAAAGAATTGAAGCTGTAATAAAGACGGGACACGTTAAAAACCGAAAAACGTGATATTCTATGGCTTCTGCGTTTGGGTTAAACATGCTTTCTCCTCTTTTCCCTGCACAGCACTGTAAAGGTTGTAGCACTGAGGGCGAGGCTGCTCAGAATTTTTACCTCTTATTTTTCTTATTTTTGTCCGTCTTCTGGACGTTTTTGTTTTGCTGTCTTTCGTGGTGCTTTCAGTCCAAACTGATCAGTTCAGCTCGGACAGTATTGGGTTCCCCAGCGACATGAATCATAGAGACGCTAATTATCAGCATGTTACAGATGTGACCGCAGGCCGTCCATATCGACCCATATTATCGTCCAACTGATACTGCTGGAGCTCTAATTAGTTTTCTTTCTCTTTAAATTCACCCGTTCTCCATAAAAGCTGGTTTTACTGTTTCTTTTTGCTTTAAATTCACATTTTCCAGTTGTACGTTGTAAAGGGGGGGTGGGGGGGTGGAGGGGTGTGGGGGTGGTATCCCAAGCCACATACACTCGCTCATGTCAGTTATCCGTCACTGCCGCTCTGACGAGCAGGCAGGCAGGTGGGTGGTGAACGAGAGGGGGGGGGGGGGAACATCCCCAAATCCGTCCTGGATATCCTATTTGTCCTTACAGTCCAGTGGAGAGGGCATCGGCTCAAACACACACACACTCTGTGTCAGACTGTGGGGGGTGGGGAGGAGGAGGTGGTGGTGGGGGGGGGTGTTGAAGGGGATGGAACAATCTAGAAAAATAAGCGCTTCCTTAAAAAGTTTGAGAGAAAAGGAGGCCGTCTGCTTAAACTTGACTTTCTGGACCTTCCTCACTGGTCACACTTTCTTTTTTTCCCCCAAACTCATTTCCTCCTCTCCCTCCCCTTTTCTCCACTCTTTTTTTTTTTGGTCCCCCCTTTTGTCCTCCTGGCTGTCGCCCCTTGATCACCAAACTTTGTTCCTAGTCTGAGCTTTTGTGGCACAGAGTGAATCTAACAGCAAGTGTGAGTGTGAAAGTTTGTTTTTGTGTATGTTGAAGATGTGACGTTCACTCTGACATGAAGGTAAGGCCATATGCTTCGTTTACATCCTTTCATCCATGCGTTACTTCACATACCTGTTGATGGAAAGAGATCAGGGCTATGTGATACAAACAGAAGAGAAATATTCGGATTATATTGCTACATGTTGACAATGTAGTTCATCTTGCGTGTGTGTGTGTGTGTGTGTGTGTTTTTATACATATATATATATATATATATATATATATATATTAATTACACACACACACACTGTGTGTCTATTACTTGTGTTAGAAGAAACGCGTGGAGCTGTGGTTGGTCAGGGTGATCACACAGTAAAAAATGCCGCCATTCGTCACAAAGCTCATTTGCATGTTGCAGCCTTCTGTGATAGCAGTATTGAAAACGATATCGCGATATTGATTATCAAACAATGTATTGTGCAGCCCTTGACACGAGATTGTAACCTCATTAATAAGAGTGATCACATCCATCTATCAGAAGAAGCTGTAAAAAGTGCAGAAATTTGCATATGACATCATCAAATCTGTGTCAATTGGAAATCTTAATGGTGTCAATGACGGTCTCAGTAATAGGTGGAGGTGGTGTTGGTAGTGGGAGGAGGTGGAGGTGAAACGGTATTATTGGTTAATATTTTTTCTCACCTGCTGCTACACGATGATGTAATCAAGATGTGACGTGGAAAGTGCCAGAAAATGGTGGTTTTGTGCTCCGAGATGTAACCTAACGAGATAAAAGGTGCATGTTGGTTGTCGGGTTGTCTTTAAATGAGGTGTTGGAGCAAATTCCACTGTTTGCCCAGTCGAATTGGTTTATATATGCAGTTTTGCCCAGAGGTTTGATGTAAAAAGCAGCGTATCTAGGCAAATTACTATAAACACAAATAACGTTCATTCAGTGAGTAGGAATTTAATGTGGATCGGGGTTTTATTTTCCAGACCGCTCCTCGAGGCAGGTCAGTATTATCTGTAGTTGGTTTGGCTAATATTTCATTAAGTGGGCTGGATTGTAATACATCTGTGTGATGGCTGGAGAAATCTGGAACCAGTCTTTGTTCTTCAAACTGGCCTACAAGAGATCAACTATATAACTCTTGCACTTATTCTAGTGATATATGGTGATTTTACAAGCACAGACACGTATGGCCAAGATAAATGGTTGTGGACCGTCTATAGAGAGCTTTGGGTCCGGAAGTCTGAGACAGCGTTGAAATTCTGGGAAGTAATGAGAAATAAAAATAAATCTAAAAAGTACTGAACAATTTGTAGATCACTATTCAAATGTATGCAAATGTGTGACATTGATCGTGTTAATACCTGTGCAAAAACAATTGGATCTGCTCATCAGAGGCTTTTGCGCTTGTGGGAGTTCGTTGGGTGGCCTCATTAAAACAAATGAGGGACCAAATAGCGCAAGCGAATCCTGAGGAATTCACACGAAATATTGAAAACGTTCCACTTTTCACTCAGTTTGTGGTGCTGACGATGTCATTTAAAGCATCTTCAGCTTGGGTCAGGCTTTCCTTCATGATGTGCACAGAGCCTGCTTACGTATGGCCTGTAAGAGGGTCTCTCTCTCTCTCTCTCTCTCTCTCTCTCTCTCTCTCTCTCTCTCTCTCTCTCTGTCTCTCTCTCTCTCTCTCTCTGTCTCTCTCTCTCCCTATCTTTCTTTCACTCATTTCCCCTCTTTCTTTCTTTGTTTTTCGCTCCCGTCTCTTTCCTCTCTCCTCCCAGTATCAGTATGCTTCGTGTAAAGCCACACCCCACCCCTAACCAAAATGATTGACAGCTTTCCATCAGTCCCCTCTCTCTCTCTCTCGCTCTCTCTCTCGCGCTCTCTCTCTCGCGCTCTCTTTCTCGTTTACTTCCGTCACTTCTGCTCCCCTTTACACCGGCTTTAATATTTAAACATATAAGTAGCCGTGACTTCAATTACAAGGAAAAAAACAAGACTTAAGTGTCAAAAAACTTGTAAGACTCTGGGCTTTTGGGACGTGCGAGTATGTGGTCCACGTCTAGAGACGCACAATGATATCGCGATCGTTTCAACATCAGCTGTAAAATAAAAAAACAAAGCGGCTTTGGATCTCGCGTTCCCATCCGACCGTTTTAAGCCGGTATTTGATCGTTTCTGTTCCCTGCACTTTATTCACTCATTACATGTGTGATGAATGAATGCTGCGTTTCTCATTAAGGCTCATCCGGGTGGATGTTTTATAGATGTTTATCTGCGTTGACGGATACGTGCTTGAAAAATCTGGATATCGTCTCTGAAGGCCTGCGCTTCCAATCTCAGCGCTTCCCAAGTCATAGCAAATATGCATTCATAGACGCCACATAAGAACCAGCTGTTTGTGTTTGTTTGTGTCCTTTGGTGTCCCCTCAGTGAGGTGGAGACGTGTATCTGGAGCACAAGAGCAGCCATTTTCCCCGGAATCATCGCCTTGTTATGTGGGGCAATGTTGTTTCTCAGTGCTTTCTTCATGCTGCGTTTTTCACTCTTATTTTGTGAGGAGAGAGAGAGAGAGAGAGAGAGAGAGAGAGAGAGAGAGAGAGGGGGAGAGAGGGAGAGAGAGGGAGAGAGAGGGAGAGAGAGGGAGAGAGAGGGAGAGAGAGGGAGAGAGAGAGAGAGAGAGAGAGAGAGAGAGAACAGAGAGAGAGAGAGAGAGAGAGAGAGAGAGAGAGAGAGAGAGAGAGAGGGAGAGAGAGAGGGAGAGAGAGAGAGAGAGAGAGAGAGAGAGAGAGAGGGAGAGGGAGAGGGAGAGGGAGAGAGAGAGAGAGAGAGAGAGAGAGTCCTCTTGGAGGTTCACGCTACAGCGGGTTGTTTCAAAGGAAGCAAAAGGGCTGCATTTACAATGGAAATGCTTCTCCTAGAACCTTCTGCTCATTAGAACTTGATGGATGTAGGAACGGCTTACGTTTTGCATGTGCGCGTCTGCGTGTGCGTTCCGAGCATCCGCATACATGCATATCGTATTTTCCGAGGTTAGAGTGTTTGTGTGCGCATTAGTGATGATGCCTGCCTTCGTATACAGGTGTGTAACGGATGTGGGTGTGTTGCTCGTTTATGAGCTTATGTGTTGTGTGAAAGGAGCCTGGCAAGATGATCAGCTCTACCCTTCTTGCGGATGGATGTCGATGTCTTCAGTAATACTGGAGCACTGGACAGTGGCGTGCATCGTAAAGTCAGATTAGGAATGAGCTTTTATTTAGTGCCCTGTTTTCCTGTTTTCCTGTGACTGCCATTTAGCTTTTATTTTGGTATGTCCAGAGCGTTCACTGGTTAAGAATGTGGTCAACTATGACCCCACGTGTGTGGCACTGCTAGCAAACACAAGCTACGTTTAAAACATTTACTTTTTGTTTAGAATAATTTTAAGCCAAGAAATAAAACAGTTCTGGATACTCGGCAACAGCAGCCACTAACCCGCCTCCATTACAGTGGTCATTCAAGCCCTGCATTCCTTTTGATCTGACTGGCCAGCACAGAAAAAGCGCCCATGTGTTGGCTACCTGACCGTTTTGACCCCCACCCCCCCACCCCCCCCAGAAGATGCATGAAGCATGAGGTGTCCGGATCGCAGTCATAGAGAACCTATAAACTACAGTCACCAATGTATGGTAACTGCAGTAACCGCATTATGACATCATCAACCCATTATGACCTCATCCTATGTCATTAATTGTATCCTCAGCAGCCGTTTCATTTATCCTCGTGCTTGTTCTGAAATCTTTTGTTAATTAATAACTTTTTTTGTACATTTTAAATGTTTTTTTTTAATTTTTAAGTCAGTGTTGTTGTTTTCTAGGATTGTTTGTAAAGATTAGAAAAATGAAATATTATAATACGTATTCTGTATTATGGAAATATCTCTATTTTTGCCATAATGACCACCCTTATTTTTTAAGGTGAGCACTGCTATGATTGGGGTAGACGGATTAGGAATGACCATGCCATGAGAAGGAGCGTCACGGGAATGAATCGAATTTTAGAAACATTATCCTGTCGCCGCTGTCACGACCTTGTCCTCTCCAAAATGGCAGCTTCACAGGAGAAAGAAAAAAGTCCTTTACTTTTGGTCCATTCATCATGAAATTTACACACAATGTGAAGCACAACAAGTTATAGAAAAAATTGAAAAAAGGAGATACGAGGTTTTTGCTCAGACTGCAGTGATATATATGTTCTATTTACAAAGAAGAAGCACGCTTCGGTACCAAAAACCAGCCAGGTGCTGTGTTGAAAAAGGAATATTTCTTGAAACTTTACATTAATAGCACGCACTCATGCACCTTTAGGAGTGTGAAGTTTCTCCACAAGGGGGAGCAGCAAGTCACTTTTGTGTGCATCATCTGAAGGGATGAAGAAACAGCCGTGAACCCACACCAGCAGGAGCTGACGAGTGCACATGGTTGCAGTCACAGCAAGAAGTGAAGTGGTTAATTATCAACATTTGTTGAGTTGCTCAGTGTTGGATTATTTAATATTTGATTTCATGTAAAATTTCTGTTGAATCAGTTCAGGCTTGAAAAGCTTGTATGCTAGCGATAGCGTAGGAGCAGGTGGGAGCTGCAGTGGACTGTGAATTTTAACAAGGAAATGTTTGGAACATTGCCTAGAAAAGTTGTTTTGTTGTTAGTGGTGGATATTTGGGCATGAGAGGGAATTGCTTGGTGGTTTGTTTAAAGGGAAAACGCTCAGTCCCACAGGCTCTGCTTTTATAGTGGTCAGAATGGGAAACGCTGTGGCTAGGGGGCACCAGGCAATAGACAGAGTTGACCCCTGTTATTTTGTTAGTTTTACTAAAAGAGCACGGAGCGGCCGTGCGGCTGACCACTCGTACGCCGTGCGGCGTTTGTGGTGGTGTATTTGTTTCGTCTGTAATGACAACCACGATGACGCTCTGTAGTATGTGAATGTAAATGTATCTAAATGTGTGTGACGTGTAGTAGTGTGTGTGTGTTGTGTTACTGTGTTGAAGATGTTGGACGTTGATGGGTCGGTGAGGAAGAGTGCAGCTCGGAGCCAAGCAGAATTAGTGTGTGTGTGTGTGTGTGTGTGTGTGTTTGGGGAGGGAGGAGAAAGGAGAGCTTTACATTTCTGTGTGTGGGCACCGCTGCCATGTGTGATTCTGTGTGTAGACTGGTAGTGTAAGGTGGTGTGTGTGTGTGTGTGTGTGTGTGTGTGTGTGTCAGGGATAGGCATCGGCCCTTATCTGGGCACAACAGTGCCACTTCAGCTGAAACACCACACCCATTTCTCCACTCTGTGTGTTTGAACAGACGCCACATCCCCACACACACACACACACACGCGCACCACAGAATCACTTGAGTGTGAGAGGTTGTTTGTTCAATATCCTGTTTTTTGGCAAAGAGTTTTTTTAATCAGAGCTAAGACATTTGACTCGCATTCGTTTCTCTCCAAAATTCTCAATTGTTTTGTTTATCTCCTGTAACAGCTTTTGACAAAAGCGACCCCTTTTTTGTGTGATCTTTTTAATAATTTATGATTTTTCTTGTTTCTTCATAGTTGGCAGTACGTGGATGAGATGCGATCTAGAGAAACTTGCCAGCGCTTCTACACAGTGGTGGTCAGAGGAACCAAACGTCCGTAGAGTTTAACGCCTCACAGAAAAGTTCTTGTGAAGTGGTGACGAGTATCTCTGAAGCCAGAGATGTTGTTTCACAATAGTTTTCACGTTTACCACTATTTTGCCAGCATCAGCATGAGCACTCAGCAGATGTGTGGGTTGACTGGTGGTTTTAGGTGTTGGTGTTAAAGGCATATTGTGACCTCTGGTTCTTCTTACCATTAACCTGCAGTGAATCATTTCACATGGAACGTCCTGCCGCGCTGTAGTAAAATAAATGTCTGTAAACGTCGCAGATGTCTTCTTTTTTTTAAGCGAGCATCTGCCGATAACCGTGTGAATCTGATGTCGTGCATCCCCGTTTCAAATGACGCAAATTCCTGTAAACGTCGAGTTTAGCGGTGAATTTATTTTCAATAGCATGTTTTTAAAATCACTACAGCAGTTTTCAGAGATATTAAAGTGGCTATTTTGTGTAAATATGATAAGAAGTAGCTTCGTCTAGCTTTAACAGCGCCGGTTTTTGATGGACGTCAGTGAATTCGGCCGTGTGGGCCGAGTAATCCCGCTTCTGAGGGTCTGTGTGTGTCCCTGCCTTTAACGTCTGGCTTTTTGGGTGGGCTTTGCATGGGACAGCAGGTATCCTTAATCATGTTACGGAGTAGATTTTAGGGTCGGGGGGGCGTGATGGCAAGCTTCCATCCCAATTTCATACTAAAATGGTTACACCCCAGGTTTGATTAGAGGGGGCACAGCGGAGGAACCCATTCCGACTCCGACGCTGCGGTTTTTGTCCTTGCCATCGGTGCACCGACACGCTCTCAGGCCTGGCCCAACAGTCTTATTCCTCCATAAGTTTAACCGAAGCCACCCTGTTTATTTGAAGTGAAGATGCGATTTGTGTTTTTTTGCAGGCTTTAGTAGTTAAAGTTGACTTTTTGAGGGAAATGTAAGTTTAACTGTGTGTTTGTTTATCAAGTTCTTGCTATGCGTTCAGAGTTAAAGAGTCATAGACCTTGTTTTATGTACTTTAGGCATTGTTTACGTTTATTTTCAATTAAGAAATGCCGTTTTTATCAGTTGGCTTGTTGAGTAGGCCTTTAAATTTGAAATCATAGGCATTTTGTTGGTCACATATCGCAGCCTGCTTAACTCCTTAAACTGCAGGTTTGAGATGCTCTACAAATTATTCCGTAACTACAAAGCTGATTTGTAACTTTTGTAGCTGTGAGAGTGAAGAATTTAAGGGTGTTAAAGGTTTATTTTCCTTAAATCGTCAGTTTTCCTGAAATACCAGAGTAAGGCCAGAGTAATTTAATTTAATATTTCTTTTAAATGATATCGCTTCGATTGCAGGTCTGTGAGCACATTGCAGATACTTTAACAAGTTATTATAAACCAACAAACATTCATTAACAAAAAAGAAAAAAATGCCTCTGAAGTATATTCTGGACATTTTTGTCTTCAAGTGGTCATAAATATGAATAATGAGTCAATGTGAATTATAAAACTCTTAATTGAGTACTGTATTTTTGCAGTATTTACATTAGCTTTGTCTCTCTCTCTCTCTGTGTGTGTGTGTGTGTGTGTGTGTGTGTGTGTGTGTGTGTACGGGCCGGCTGCCATCACTTAAACAGCTAAATCCGACTGCATTAGCCACGAGATGACGCAGAGCCGTCCCGGAAAACCTCAAATGCAACATCTGTGTTTGTGTTTTGCAGGTGCTCATTTGGTTTGGGGTGAACGTTTGTTCAATATAGAATATTCGTGTGGGTTGTTTTCTGATAAAGGGCCTGAGGGGGAAGGGAAAAAAAAAAAAAAAAGTAAAAATCCCCCCACCCACCCTCCTCAACACGAATTCCACAGGAAGTTGTTTGCGTTCTATAAGTGAGAACGAATTATTTAAATGCGATAACGACTCAGCATTCAAATCATCGAAGAAGCGAACTTGTGTTTTTTCCTCTCGAGAGGGGGAAACGAGAGTTTGCTTGTTCGTGACCCCCCTTGTGCGTCCGAGTGTGACGGTGTGAGTTTTGAGGGCCCGTTTTGAAACTTTTAAGAGACTTTCTGCGACGTTGGATTCGTCTCCGGCACACTTTCTTCACCCACAGCGGAATTAAATATAGAATATGAGTATGTGCTTACACGGTGTATCGTCGCTGTCTCCCTGCCAGTTACCCACTGCCTTGTGTTAAAATTTCAGCGGAAATGCTCCAAAATTATGTGCTTCAAAAAATCCTCATTATATTCAGTTGCAGGCTAAGAAGGTTCTTCCATGTCATTGTACTGTGCTGATCTAAATGTGTTAAAATAGGAGGACCGACTGGCTTCTTTACCACTATATTATAGTACGTACAGTGAGTTTGCCTTAAATATGGGGCTAAACGTGCTATAAAATCAGTGTTTATAGACACTAATCACAGGCTTTCATCAATATAGATAGCAGTATTTATTATGCTATCACAAATAAACATGGATAATGAGATGATCGTTATGACAGTATTCTCTGCGCATAATAGTTATTCATTTATTCATTATTAGCTGCTTTGGCTGGGGCTACATTTTCCATCTTGCCTTTGCACTGTCCCTCATCATTTATGCTTAGCAATGGGAAAAAAAAGAGGACGGGTGGAGGGGGGAAAACGTCAATTACAATTACCAATAAAATCCATTATAATTAAGCAGTCATTTAATATCAAATCAAATTATTGTCCCGGCGACAGAGGAAAGAGGCACCCTCGTGAGACGTGATTAATTTTTTTCTCGCTTTTTTTCCCACTTCTCCATCACAGGGAACTTTCTCTTTCTCTTAATGCCTCTTTTTTTTGGTGTGGGGTGTCTTGGGTGTGGATTTAGGAAGTAAGGCCTTTATTAACAGTTAGCCCAAGGTGCTGGGTCTTTGGGGTCTGGGTGGGGGTTGGGATGATAAATATTAATATTATTTCAATAAGACCGAGCAGGGGGGCTAAAGGGGGAGCGGGGTTGAGGGGGTTTGGGGTAATATGGCTGTGTGAATTGCAGCCCTGCTCAGCCGTCCGAGAGCAAGCTGACACCCCGCATCCCCTTAAAAAGCATTACTTCACTCACCACTGTTGGGTGGATCAGTCACAATGAAGGGGCTTTTCTGTTGTCACGTTGTTTCGTTAACTTGCAGTTGAACTCTTCAAACAATAGGTTTGTTATTCAATCATCAATGTTATTAGAACTGCTATGAATTATAATAACCGCTATGAATCCAGTATCATTGATCGTTTCATATTATTATGAACAGATTTGCTAAAAATGCTGAAAGCTCCGCCTTCAGTGCTCCAAGTGTTTATATTAATTAAGACGTTGGCTGTTTGGACTTTTGAAAATCTGCAGTCATCTTTGACAGTACACAGCTGACAACTGCCTGTTAGTAAATATCAGCCAATATTAATCATTATTTTCCTTATTTTTGTCTCCTGAAAATCAATATTGGTATCTGTGAATTTGTAAATTGGTTAGGCCCGAGTGATATCTGTGATTTATTCAGTAACTACTATTAATTGTTTAGTATCTGCTATCAATTATTCAGTAACTATTATGGATTATTCTGTAAGTACTAATTATTTAGTATCTACTGTGAATTATTCATTAGTTACTGTAAATTATTTAGTATCTACTATGACTTATTAGTTGCTGTGAATTATTTAGTATTTACTGTGAATTATTTAGTATCTATTATGAATTATTTAACGTCTACTAGCATCTACCGTGCGTCTACTATAAATTATTCAGTGTCTACCATAAAATATTCAGTTTCTACTTTGAATTATTCATTATTTGTTATAAATTATTGTTCTACTCTAAATTATTTAGTATCAACTCCCAAATTTTTAGTCTCTACTCTAAATTATTTAATATCTACTCCCAAATTTTTAGTCTCTACTCTAAATTATTTAGTATCTACTCCCAAATTTTTAGTCTCTACTCTAAATTATTTAGTATCTACTCCCAAATTTTTAGTCTCTACTCTAAATTATTTAGTGTCTACTCCCAAATTTTTAGTCTCTACTCTAAATTATTTAGTATCTACTCCCAAATTTTTAGATTTTACTCTAAATTATTTAGTGTCTACTCCCAAATTTTTAGTCTCTACTCTAAATTTAGTATCTACTCCCAAATTTTTAGTCTCAACTCCAAATTATTTAGTATCTACACCCAAATTTTTAGTCTCTAAATTATTTAGTATCTACACCCAAATTTTTTGTCTCTACTCTAAATTATTTAGTATCTACTCCCAAATTTTTAGTCTCTACTCTAAATTATTTAGTATCTACTCCCAAATTTTTAGTCTCTACTCTACATTATTTAGTATCTACTCCCAAATTTTTAGTCTCTACTCTACATTATTTAGTATCAACTCCCAAATTTTTAGTTTTTACTCTAAATTATTTAGTATCTACTCCCAAATTTTTAGTCTCTACTCTAAATTATTTAGTGTCTACTCCCAAATTTTTAGTCTCTACTCTAAATTATTTAGTATCTACTCCCAAATTTTTAGTCTCTACTCTAAATTATTTAATATCTACTCCCAAATTTTTAGTCTCTACTCTAAATTATTTAGTATCTACTCCCAAATTTTTTGTCTCTACTCTAAATTATTTAGTATCTACTCCCAAATTTTTAGTCTCTACTCTAAATTTAGTATCTACTCCCAAATTTTTTGTCTCTACTCTAAATTATTTAGTATCTACTCCCAAATTTTTAGTCTCTAAATTATTTAGTATCTACACCCAAATTTTTTGTCTCTACTCTAAATTATTTAGTATCTACTCCCAAATTTTTAGTCTCTACTCTAAATTTAGTATCTACTCCCAAATTTTTAGTCTCTACTCTAAATTTAGTATCTACTCCCAAATTTTTTGTCTCTACTCTAAATTATTTAGTATCTACTCCCAAATTTTTAGTCTCTACTCTAAATTTAGTATCTACTCCCAAATTTTTTGTCTCTGCTCTAAATTATTCAGCCTCTATTCTGATTTATTGTTCAGCGTCTACTATGAATTATTCAGTAGTAAGTTAGGTTGTGAGACTGAGCAGTTGAAATGTGGGAGTTTGTGGGTTTTACTGGTCTGAATTTACAGTAACCCGTTTTTGGATATAATACACTAGATTGCTTGTGGTAATGACGCCTAATGTCACGTAGCTTGACCTGTACAGTGAAACCTTCAGACTGTCCTGATCACTGTAGATTTTTACAAGGTACTTTCATCGTCACATTTTCCTCATAAACTTCAGCCTGTGCCGGTGGTCTTCTCTTTTTTTCTTTACCCCTGAGACGTTGTGTTTGTGTGTGTGTCTCACTGTTAGTAATCTCTCAGGCTTTTTTAACTCCCTGTGGGACCTTCCAGAAAACGGCACCTCGCTATTATTAGGGCCTTCTTTACATATTGAGGGAACCGCGCTCCGTGTGAGACAGAGAGAGTTTAATGTAGCTGCGCAGGTCATGCAGGCTGTTAAACCGAAGTTGCGGCATCAAAAACAACTTTTACTTGTTCAGTAAGAGGGTAGTGAGGCATAGAGAGAGAGGGAACAGATAGACGCAGCGGAGAATGAAGAGAGAGAGGCGCTCGGGGTGGAAGAGAAAGCAAAACTGGGATTACAAAAGAGAAAAGTAGATCTGCAGATCTTTAACAATCTGCAGAAAAGCATGCACTGCAGCTGTTTAGGATTAAAAACACTTGCGGCCCTGTGTGTAACTCGGCGTTTTGATGAGTTTAATAGTAATAACCATCAACAAGGGCTTTACAGAAATCGTTCTGCGGCTTCTGGAGGAATTAGATGCGTCTTCACCTTTCTGATGAAGGAGAAAGCAGGGAGTGAATGTTGGAAAGACCCTCTTTTGGCTGTGCTGCGCAGATGAAAACAGTGTATTTAACAGTGCATTGTGTTTAGGGGGCTAGAAGGGTGGGTTCATGTCCTTTGGAACGCCGCAGACTTTAAATGTGAGACGTTATTGTATGTAATTTGTCCTTTTAGGTCATTTAGAAAGCCCAAATATGAATAAACAGGTGCCAAAACACTTGAACCTACCCTATTGGAGATACTGCTGCTAGTAGGCATGTTTAGGATATTCAGATAGTTTAAAGACTTGAATTTAAAAAAAAAAATTTTTATTGGAAATCCTAAATTCTTTGGCAGATTATCTCTCAATATGTGGGTCTTGATGGGTGTTGGTGCATTATGTTCATGGCTTGATTTATTAGTTTTCTTTTTTATATTATTCGTCTAATATTCAATATTTTCTGCAATAGAAGCAGTTTCTGAACTGGCTGTATCTTTTTTTTTTTTTTTTTTTTCCTCCAAAATCATTTCATATTACACAAGCACTTTAATGAAGTACTGTATCATTTGATTCGAATGTCTGTAGCATGTAATGTAGTTTGTACCATCACATAGTAAGTCAGCAAAACGCCGCAGTGCATGCGTTCCGTCAAGCCGACCCCGTTTCTGGTTCATGCCGGGCTCTGAAACCTGATGTTCTCCATCACTGTATAAAGGTATATTCTGCCTGAAATGATGCTCCAGGTAATACATGAACATGAAATAATGCGATCACTCTTCATCCGTGTGGATTTGATGGAGTTGCAGGGAGTTATAAATCACGGATAATGTCGCGGGCCTAACCGTGGTGGAGTTTTGCTGTTGACTTCTTTAGAACAGAACTTTTCCATTGGATCAGACATAATCTATAATATATAAAATATAGGTTTTGTGGCTTTTAAGCCCAAAATACTGCTTCGTGCTCGGACTTGCACCCAAATTCTTAGCCAGGCTGTGGACTTTGGGATCAGACTTGTATGTATGGCAGCGGCCTCGGAAGCCCGCTCTATATATTAACTCCAGCAAAATGGTACCGATATATCCGCAGAAAGGAGGACTCTTTTCCTCACACATCCCACCATTTACCGTCAGCGTGATTGCAGTGTTCGGCGAACAGCCTTTCCGTCTTATCTGCAGAGGCGAATAATGTTTTAGCCTGCCATTCTCCGCATTATCATACGGCAGGCCCAGGTTTGCCATATGATGCCATTATATGATGTGAACGGAGAAATATTTCCATAGCGCAAATGGTAAAACGTAGCGGTGTGATTTCTCCTCCTCTTTTTATGAGGGGGGAATAACACGACTGTTTGGGAAATGAATGGTGTGATGAAATCATCTTTTTAATGCATTGTGGAGCTCCGATCCAGCTCGTCTTTCTTTTCTATTGTGGCTGTTGACACCAGGCCCGGGCTGGGTCTTTGTGGAGTTTAGCCTGACCGGACACGTTTTATTTAGCCCTATGATGTAAATGCTGGTTACTTTCATTCATAGATTCGTTGTCGAGCTTCCACACAAGGCACCCTTGGCTAGATTTTTATTCTTTTTTTTTCCTTGATTTTCCCAGACCATACACTTTTTATATTACCTTTATTGTTTTCCAGTTTTCAGCAATAGCTCCTATTTAAATGGATATTTTCTTATTTCCTGCTTTATTTGCATGTGGAGCTTGAGTACGAGGCTTTTCTGTATTTAGTAGCTGTTTTTAATTTTCCTCTTAGCTTTTATTTCACCTGTTCAAGTTTCTTAACAGTAACTTCTGCTTTAAAAGGCTGTGTTATTGTTATTATTATAGAGCTCTTTAATCTTGAATTCATCTCCTGATTTTTCTGGCTGTTAACCCTTGGCCTGGCCTATTTCTTTGTAGAATTGACCCAGACTGCAGTTGGCGTCTAAGCTTTTTTTTTCCTCCTACTTTTTTCTTCTATTTTCACCAGTAATCACGTATTTTCTCTCCTGTTTTAATCCGTCTTTCCTTTATATTGTGCCTCTGTATTGTTTCTTGTCTAGAATGTTAACGAATTGTACCGTGAACCTCTCGGCTTTTAAATTTTAATTATTTATTTATTTATTTATTTATTTTGGGGTTTGAAAATGAAAATGGGTAAATTATTTTGTTTTCTCCCTTCTTTTCATTGTGGAGCTCAAAAACGAGTCGTCTTACTTTCACATGGAGCTTGGACTGTTTCTCTTCTAGAACGTTCCCAGTCGGCTTCTCAGCACTTTCGGTGTTTTAGCCACAACTACGTGTTTAAAGCGGTAGATTTGTCTTATCTTCTGCCTCATGGGCTGCGCGTAATCATTCCCTCCATTGGGCCTGTTAAGACTGCCGGCTTCCTAATGTTTTACTCGTTTAAGATCGGAACGATAAGCGTTTGCATTGAATCTATACGTTCTCTTGTTTTCGGTGCTGCCAGCACATAAAAATAGCCGTGTTGGTGCGTCACCATACGGACGTCCCGTTTTTCCAACAGACGTGCTCTCGCTCGTGTTTATTTATTTATTTATTTATTTATTTATTTATCGCCGCACCTCCCTGCTTGTGTCTTCCCGTTTTCCTTTCTAAGTGCAGCGTGATCAATAGTAATTGGGTCTGCAGCGGCTGGCCGGCTTAGCGGCCCGCCGGACCAGCGGAAGGAGAAAATGGAGAGTGTTTACGAGGTGCAGAGCGTGACTGACTTTTCCTTCGTAAATCTCCCCGTATTTATTCAGCATTACGTTTAATCTAAAAATCTTTCTCCCCTTCGTTTTTTTTTCCCCTATCCTTTCTTATTTCTCTCGTCTTTTCCCTCTGTCTCTGTCATGCACCAGAGAGAGAGGGTGAGTGTGCGAGCGAGCGAGAGAGAGAGAGAGAGAGAGAGAGAGAGAGAGAGGGGTAGGGGTGGGCAAGAAAGTAATCCTTTTGGGGGCTAAACCGCAGGTATTCTTTGATGGCGTATTTAACGGCTTTTTTCCTTTAAAGGCTCGGCATAAAGTGACTACATTCAAATGGAGAGGCATTAGCGAGGGCATTAGGCATACGTTAAGGTGTATTAAAGAAACCTCCCGTTGTTCATAGAAATACGTCAATTCAATTTGCTGATCCCCGAGGATGTAATGGGATTTCGCAGAAGTGTGGAGAAAAGCAAGGCCACTCGAGGGGCGAGGCACGCACCCTACATCGTTCACTCCACAAGGGCCCTTCACCGGGACAAAAGTGCTCCATTCTTTGGCACCGTATTTGGAACATGACAGTCCCAGATGAAGGCGTGAGATTAGATGAAGCCGTACGTGAACGTCACGACGTCTGATTCCGTTTTTATTCGTTACATGAATTGAAACCGGAGAAGCGACGCAGTAGCGACCGGCGTCCTTCTAGCAGCTACTCCTGTGGTCTTTTTCAGCAAACCGTTAAAAACCCATTGAAGCTCAGGTTTTGGCCACGTCTTCTGGAGCACTCACGTCAGCTCAGATCTTAGGAATGAGTGCATGAGGAGCATCGCTCAGAGTAACCTGATGGCTTTGAAGCAATAGTTAGGCAAAAAAATACTAATTTATCCAATTTTCAGTTCACATCCAGCGACTTTCTGTTGTTTCTTAAATTTTGTGGTAGAGCTCTGAGGCTAATGTAGCTAACAAGTAAAGGAAGCTTCTGGCCCCTAATTAACGAAAAGCAGCTGTGGTCTCTGTCTGGCTGCTATTCCTGTTTTTAGACATTCCGTTTTCTGTTTTTAAGGATAACCGTGTGTCCGAAACCACACAAGCAAGTCTAGTTAAGGTTTACTTAACAGCTCAGCAATTTTAGAGGCCGACTTTTGGTGATTTGAGTGTATATCAGTCGAATATAAGCAAGTGTTACTTCAGATCGGGTAAGAAAGCCTTTACACTCAGCCTGAACTCGAAATTGGCCCTTTTTACCGTCTCCGTTCATGACAAGTTCTAAATGGTTGTTTTCCTGTAAGCTTCCTTTAAAATATAATGGCTTTTGCTGGCCTTTAGAACGTCTTCCGAGTTCTGATTATGTTGCTGTGCACCAGCAGGCGGCGAAAGATAATAACCAGTAATATCATGTCTCACCTCCCCCACGTTATCATGGCAAACGCTCAGGAAGCTCAGAGACTCTCCCTGATAACGTTTCACTCGTGAGTTCTGATTTCTGATTTCCATTGACTTCAGCTGCGGTGGGAGCGTTCTGAGCTTGGCGTTCGTTCTGTAGGACATGCACAGAGAGATGCGGCAGTGGTTGAAGAAGGAAAGGAACGTGGAGAAGAACGAGGTGACAAAGCCAAGAGCGTGCAGAGGTGGAGATGAGGTGTAGTTTAGGCTTGTATAGGCTTTTATAGAGACTGACCCACTTCGGCATGGCCATACACTGTTGTCCTGCTTCGAGACTGGCAGGGCTTCATCTTCAGCTTCTGTTTCCAACAAAGAGAAGGAGGATGGACTGAAAAGACAGAAGAATAGATTGACTGAGTAGGATTTGGAGTTCACAAATGGCCCCCACCTCATCTTTTCTGTCCATTTATTTTGCTTACTGAATCCACTGCTGTGCTGTTTTTAATGTAATTCCTTATGAATCCACTGTAGGTCTCTACAGACCATCTCAGGCCCGTGTTGCGTATTGAATGTTAAAGATACGTTTTAAATCTGGGGAGGAGAAAACAGCCTCTGTTAATTTGACTAGAAAACGGATAATCAAGGCCGTCTAGTGAATAAACAAGGGCTAAAAATAACTGAGACTAGATAAAGGAGAATTACGAGAGAGAATGGAGAAAGAAAAAGCAAAGGATTGCCTTGAAGAAGGGTGGAAGGAGGAAAAAGGGCAGACCGTCACCCCCCCAAACCAGCTCACCCCAGCCCACCCCTCTCTCACTCTCTCTCTCTCTCTCTCTCTCTTCCCCCTTTTATCCCTCTTTACCCAGCTATAGCCCACCATCTGTCTGTCTCCTCCTGTCCACCCCATGTCCAAAAAAAATCCCCCTTCCTCTTTCACCCACTCTTTTATTTGATGGAATTCCGGATGCTCCTCCGCAGGAAATCAGCCTGCAGGCTTGAATGTTTTTAGGCTGTATTTAAATGAAAACTGTGTTGCCTGAGGTTTTAATTGAGTTGAATTGGGTTGAATGTATATTATTGGACACGTCCCACAATTTGCAGGTTAAGCTTAAAGAAATGATTAAATTTGACCTTCTTGATGAAATCTGCACTTGGCGGTTGGTGGCTCACGTGATGAACGTGCCGATTTTTAAGTGAACTGAATGAGTGAACTGTTGTAAGGCTGCCAGGACGGATCAGTTAAATCTAATTACTTCATCTAAAACGATCGATTAAGATCTTCTCGATGAATCGCCAGTGATTCGTGGTCAGTTTGCAAGTGTTCATTTCTCCTTGCGAGTCTAAAACATCTCGTCTTTGAAATTGTTTTCAAAGGTTTCCTAATTCTTTCGCTTTAAATGGGCCACACGGTTTGTTATTGCTCATTTAAGCCCATATTTATTGTTTGGTCTGTTTTTTTAAATCTAAAACGCTATACTAATCGCCAGGAGTACTTGACTGCAGGTCATTCCTTTATTAGGAGATATTTCCCAGGAGACTAGATGCAAGATAATCCATTTGCGTAAGGATGTAAGAAAGTTAAAAGAAAATAACTGAATAAAGTCAGGAGTTTCCAAAAGTGGAGTTCAGAAATAATTTAAAGATACTAATTGTTCATCTTTGAGAGAGAGAGGAGAAAATCAAACTTCAGATCTGAAAACATCCACAGGTGTTTCTGTCCATCCTTCCACTGTGAGGAGACCACTCAGCACTATGAGTCAGAAAGGAGGATGTGCAGCTGGGTAGAAGCCGTTTCTGAGAAAAAGAAATGACACCAAATCATATAAAAAGCTGCTGCTGTTCTCAGAACAGTGGACTGGCCACCCCAGAGTCCAGGCCTCAGAGTCACTAACATTGTGAAAAGCAGAGAAAGCAACCAACTTAAGACTGAACTCTGAAGATTTCTCTGAAAGCAGGTCTCCTGAGAAGAATGGAAGGACACACTAAATACTGAACTAACTGACTTCAGGTTTAGTTTTTGATGCTTCTGTTTAAGGTTTTCTGCATACAGTGGCTGTTGTGACTGGACATTAAACAGATGAAGGAAATGTTCCTTTTCCACACAGTGGCGTATATGACTATACGTGCAGACGCCACACTTTCTAAGATATTTCATACCGTGCAGATGCTGCGGAGCCTTAAAGTGCCTTGCTGTGAGTCTGTACAGCGCTTTGGGGCTTGCTGTGTTTTATGAAGAGAGCTGCTGGGACTAAAGCAGATATTAACATTCATATATGGATATGTTCTTGCGCCGCACCTTTAAACTATGTGTCCATCACAGGCCATCAGGGATATTATTCAGAGCGGTCAGCCTGTATTTTTGAGATCATGTGCGTTTTCCATAATCAGAGCAGTTATATTGCTGCAGGCTAGCCGTATCAAAACCCAAAACCCCACCCAAACTCATATTCTATTCCAGGCCGCCCATGCTGAACCAACATGGTGGGCACCCAAAAAAGAAAAAAAAACCTTTCAACTGTCTGTAGGGGGATTCTGTATAAATCCTGTTGGTTTTCATTATAATATAAGGCTGAGAGATGCTGTTTTTAATGTGTTTATATATATATATGTATATGTGTGTGTGTGTGTGTGTGTGTGTGTGTGTGTGTGTGTGTGTTTAAATTGCCTTTCCTCATTTGTTTTATCCCTGTAGGTTGGCCTGTCCATTTTCTCCCACCTGTTCCCTCTGCATCCCATAGTAATCTGTGGCCACGGCGACTACAGTAGCAAGAAAAAGACAAATTAAAATCATAAAGTGCTATTATTTAATTACCCCAATGGCTGTGGATTTGGGTCACGTGTGGACCGGGGAGGGCGATAGAGAGGGCAGGATTATTCTGCTTTTTCAATTTGCAGACCAAGGCCCCCTCAAAGCCCCCCCCCCCCCCACACACACACACACATACTGCCCCCCTTAAACACACACACACTTGCCCCCCCCCCCCCCCACCCCCCCCAAAACCCAACCGCTGGAAGATAAAATGGCATTATGGTAAATTCCACTTAATGACAAATTTTTTAATTTGGCGAACACGGCCTTGGAGAGAGGGAGAGAGAGAGAGAGAGAGAGAGAGAGAGAGAGAGAGAGAGAGAGAGAGAGAGAGCAAATATGAATAGGGGAAGACTAATTACAGTGCGGATGGGCCAGGAGAAAGAAAGAGAAAGCCCTTCCCTTTCTCCAGCCGCAGTGATAAGGGAAGGAAATGTAGCAGATTAATGCCGCTGTTTATCTCTGTTCATATAATAACAATAATAACAATCATGAAAATTCGATCTGCCCCTCAGCCCGATAGGAAAACGCTCCCACAGGAGAATTTTCATCAAAATGAAATTGAAGTCGCAACCCAGCGGTTTTATTAAAATATTTCAATTTTTTCCCCCCTCCCCCCCTCCCACCCCTCCCACCCCTCCTCATCTCGCTACCCCTCCAACATGTGGTGTGTTCGACAGTAAGCGCGATAGCCAGCGTGTTATTATTACTGATATGGGGTGACTTTGTGATTTTATTGTTATAAGCCTGGTCATTTGCATGGAGGTTGTAAGTGGTGAAAGGTTACGAATGTGGGAAGTGCAGCGGATCTTCTGCACCTCAACTAGAATTATTTGCATTGCTGTCTAGCGGTAATCATACTGGCCACCAATGGTGAGCAACATACAGGTGTTATACAGGTGTTATTACACTCTTCTGCTATAGACAAGCATGTTTTTATGGACCATTCTACTGAAATTGTTCATAATAAAAAAAAATGTAGATCTATTTGATCTATTTTAACCCAAAGCACTACTAGTGATGGTGATAAGCTTAATATATACTTATAAAAGCCTTTTATATGCTTTCTGTTGGGAGGTGGCCAAACTCTAACCCTTAAATTTACACTTCTGAATATAATACATTTTTTCAGGGTTGTTTTTATTTTAAATATCTTTTTGATTCCTTTTAAAGTGAAGTTGAACCGAAACACAAGGAGCTGTAGTTTGTAATATACTTGTGCGGAGCCGTGTTTTATGCTCCTGTGTTTTAGGAAGTGGAACTGCATCCCTGACCCTCATGGCCACATGGTGAGCAGAGTTTCTACAGTGATGATTATGGTTGTTTTGGTAATGACAAAATAAAATGTTCACTCCTCTGTTTTAATGAAAGTAGTAACATGACGTAACGTCGGTGCATGTTTCAATAAAAAACTCTGACATTGAACTAATTAGGTAGAATGATCCATATATTGCTGCTGTCAGGACAAAGCCTTAATTTTATTATTTTTTAATACATTATTTGAAAACGCCAACTGTCTTTTACACTTTGTGAACATTTCATAAGGAAAGGACCAATAAAAATGCTCTAAAATTACTTACAGTTCTGACATTGATGCCATGTAGCCATATATTATGTCTTGCTAAATGTTTTTTCATTATCATTGTGTGTGTGTGTGTGTGTGTGTGTGTGTGTGTCATGACTTTAACATTGAGTAAATATTTGATAAGAAATGGACCAAAATATTTTGATTAAAATAAAATCATCATACGTTTAGAAATAAATTAGAATTTATTTATGTATTTTTTTTGCTGTAAAGTTACAGTTTTCGGAGATTCAAGGTTCTGCTATGACCGTGACTCTGTACTTCTATATAAACGTCCTTGTGTGGAGTGTGGTCTTGACTTCATCGTAGACTGAAATGACCTCATACTGATTTTTAGCTCTGAAAAAATCCAGATGCCTTCTTAGCCAGATGATCTTAGCCTTTCTTTACTAGCCATAACATACATTTGCCAGGCGTGAAAATCCGAGTCGCTTCACTCAAATTAAGAGATCATTGCTAAACTGTGATGCCACTAATTATACCACAATAAATGTCTAGCAAAATGATGACGAACATCATTGCTGACATGATTCGGCGCGTCACGGGATTCTGCTGGTCTTTGCTCTGAAGGCTTTGCTGCTGTCTCTGTGTAAACCAGCCACGTGTGCCTATATGTGCCACGTGTGCCACCTGCCAATAAGGGTTCTATCCAAGTGTTGTGCAGACTGGATCTATACGAGAAGAATCTGACCGGCCGCGTCTGGTTTGGGAGACGTTCGCATCACAGCGCCACGTCCTGGCGGCTGTTACCTGCGGGTTCTAGCTTGTGCCGCAACACAGTGCAGCTACTGCTGGGTTTTCTCTTGAAAGATTTCGGCCGCAATTTTTCTGTATGTAGTTGTTTATTTATTTATTTAGGCGTCACAAAGAGTGTGTGTGTCTGTGAACGTGCGAGTCCCATGTGACACGCTCTTATCTCCTGTCACTTAGCCGTCTGCCGCTCTGATTGGAGCGTACGGTTGCCGTGCGGTCGCCGTGCTGTTGCCATGCCGCGCCCCGCTGAGCATTAATTGGGCCCCCTCTGGGTAGCGTGAGGCATCGCCACGGTGACGGACAGGTTTGGCCACCTGCCCCACTCCCCCCTGCTTTAAAATGTGGGGTCACAGAGCGCTAAGGGCACCACGGTACCCACTGAGCGCCCCTCGGCATTGTGGGTAGTGGGGCGCGGATTTGGCAGCGTGCCCTAATTTTGCATGGCAGCCATGTAGACTGTTGGTAATGGGGAACGGGTGATTGTCAGCCTGGTTGTCAGAGCTTGGTTGGGGGCTGGACATGTATGTCTTTATACACACACCACAGCAAAGCAGGGCAAGGTGATGGCAGGTGGGTTTACGCTTCACAAGGGTTTGCATACAGCCGTCAAACATTTAGGGGCACGTCTCACCGTTGTGTTTTATTTATATATATATATATGAGCAGTATTTTGTGTTAACCTACCATACTGCAGACCAACCAGGCCCACTTATGTAAACCTTTTTTGAGCAGGTTGCACTGGTGCTATAAAAGTTCTTGTTATAATACAGTGACACTGAAATAAAAGCTTCATGATAATGTTTCTCAGACGTATTAAGGCAGGCAGTGGAACAATTTGTCATTTTAAATTTGTTAAAAGCAGCATGTAGGAGATTTGAAGTTACTTTAGTGAAATGCACAGATCTTTCTAGAGGGCACTATTAGCACTCAAGTAGTATTTTTTGCATCATTAAAAGTTGAAATCCACATATAAACCCACTCCAGCAGGAATCCACGTATCACTGTCCAAAGAAAAACTCCAAAATCGTCACCTTACAGGAGAAGGCGAAACACTCTTCCCTTTCAGTGTCGGTGTAAAGAGATTTTATTCCATTTCTATTGGTTCATTCATCACGACGTTTTCACACAATGTGACAGCTGGTGATATGTAGACAAATAAAAATAGGCTAAAATGGAGATGCATGGTTTTCTTTGGGCTGCGACACTATGATTAGGGTCACAGATTTCAAAATAGTTTATTGCCTTAGGATTAAATTCTAAGGGCTAATTCATTTCTTTCAGCAGGCAAACTAATATCCCGAATCTTTCCTGGCTTTACGTGTGACATGACCGCCCCAAATTGAATAACCATTACTCGTTATGCACAACAGGGCCTTTCTTTACAGACGTTTGGATTCATTCTATGATTTTTAAGCTTTACCTGAGGGACTACAGCTACAGTAAACGCTAGAATTGTGCATGACGGCTTGTAGTACTTTGGAAAAAACTGATGATCGCTGTTGCCGGAAGACAACCTTGTATCTCCAAGCATAACTTTAAAGGGAAAAGTCTGCTTAACTTTAAATGTAAGTCAAAGGAACCAGACTCTTTCTGGGCTCAACTCTTCTCAGATATATAAAAAGGTCCACATCCTTCCACTGTGAGAAGAAAGCGCTGAAAGCTTTTTCACTGAAAATTGTACCAGTTCTACAGGAGTTTTGTCAGAATTGTGTGTCACAAACGGTCCTGGATAACGAAACATACCAACAGGGCAAACCGTGCAAACGTTAGCCCGCATAGCTGAATAGCTGAACCAGGAATGTTTGTCTTGTTTTGAGTGAAAAGGAAACTGCAGTAGACCCTTTGATGACCTCCCGCTGTCTAGTCCATTTCTTCTGGAGTAATTCAGTTTGTTTTTAAGGCAGCAATAATAAAGGAATGGCCAGTCATTTGAGCTTAGCTTTAGCCGAACATAGACACCAGAGCGATCGCTATACTACTGTTTCCTCTCGTACCATCTGAGGATGCTCTTGACTCGGTCAGCTGTGTCAGACGAGGTCAGTCTCGGGGCCTCGTGCGGGCAGCGAGTCATGGCCCAGCCAGTACTGTAGCATGAACGGCTGAAGTGTTTTTAATTGTAGCAGCACCTGACAGTCAGAGGTACGAGTGTATGGGATGCTACAAATAACTTGAGAAATTCAATGAAGTTTACTTGGAATGTCCCATTCCACCTTAAATAGGTCACGGGTTACGTTTTTGGCTTGTATCGGTGCCACAGTTTAACTGTTCCGTTTAAGTGGAACAAGAAATCTGAATAAAAAGGTGCCCAGTAAAAAAAAACAACATTAAAACAACATTTCGCACTGTTTTGTTGGCCATGTGGGGCAAATTTTAGAAAGCAATGTCGACGTAAGTTTGTCTAAAAATATTTTAGGTTTACTTTGGTGGCTTAAAATGGTCCTAGTTAAAAAGTGATGGGACATCTCAGAATAAATAAGCTGCTATTAATGTATAAAAGCAAGTTTGCTTAAGCAGTTTAAGCTTTAAGCATCATTTTTATAGTGTGTGTGTGTGTGTGTGTGTGTGTGTATGTGTGTATATATATATATATATATATATATATATATATATATATATATATATATATATACATACATTTTTACAGTTTTCTTAATGTCTTTGTTTATTGAAGTAAAGCAAAAATATACTGTATTGTTCCTTGTGAGAAAACTGTATTTTGACCATAACAGTGAAGTTTTTCTGCTTCTTGTTCTGTGTGTGTGTGTGTGTGTGTACATGTGTGTTTGTGGACAGTATGGTCAGCGTGTGATGGATAGAGTTATCAGTGTAATCCATGTTAGCGTCCTTAGCAGTTCTGCGAACAGGGCGAGAGAGAGAGAGAGCGAGAGAGAGTGAGAGGGAGCGAGCAAGCTAAACCAAAATGCCTCTGTAATCCATAATCGGCCTGTACACCTATCGATCGCCGAGAGAGAGCGAGAGAGAGCGAGAGAGAGCGAGAGAGAGCGAGAGAGAGCGAGAGAGAGCGAGAGCGCGTGGTGAGGGGAAAAAACTTGTTAGTCTCTCTCTCTCTCTCTCTCGTTCTCACTCAATTTATGAGTGTCTGAAGTACGAAGCTCAGACGTCTGCTCGTGTGTGTGTGTGCGTGTGCACACGCGCGTTTGAAATGTGGCATCGTCACACACTATTCGGTTTTCACGCTCGCACTCTCCACTGCTCATCTAACTCGCTGTGGTTTGATCACGGACCATGATGCATTTCACCGCACCGCTCATTTGAATGGAGCCATCTGATTGGCTCGCAGAAGTTCACAAGAAGGCCGTACAAAAATAAAATAAACTGGTAAATAAGCAGATTTTCCAGGGATGAATGTTTGACATGCTGTCTACTTTAGTGCAGAGCAGCATGGGAGGGAAGACGGAAGGAAAGAGGAGTGAATGGACAGGTCATCAAGAGAGGGCAGAGGAAGAAGTGATACGTGATGGAGGGGAGAAAGAGAGAGGGTGAGAGATTTAAGCGAAGCAGAGAGAGGAAAAAGGAGATGCCTTTGCTCAAGCAAGCGAGCAGGACTGTGTGTGTGTTTACCACCCTTTGATTAGATTAAGGCTGCCCTGTGCAGGGTGAATGGCTGGGTAATGCGTTTGCTCTGTGGTCCATGTCAGGCCTTTGTCAGAACGACGGCAGGAACCTCTGACCCCCCGTGTCTGTCTCTCCGGGGGCCTTTCAGTCCCCCTTACAGACCCCAACACACAACCTTTACAACCAGCCCTGTGTGTCTGGGAGCATGTATGGAGGGCTGGACGATATGGACAAAAACATATTGTAGTTTTCCTGCGATGTGTAATGCGATTGCAGCATGCTTTGAAATTATTACGTGCACCGGTGCTTGAATACTTAGTTGACTGACTGAGGTGTTTTTATTTTCAATATAAGTGACCAAATTCTAATGAATACAACACAGTAAGGTTTGGAGATAAATCTATAAAATAATGCTTTTTTCTAACTTTTCACTTTCTAACTTTTCACTTTTCTAACTTTTTTTTCTGCACACACATCTTCCCATAATTAAATGTTTCGTAAAATATTTAGTTTGAAAACTAAATTTGTTTGCTATGTGTTTCAGCTTGTTGTTAGGATGGGGCTTTGCTTGGTTGTTAGGTGGGTGCAGAGGTGCTGTTAGGCCATTGCAGTTGTATCCCAAGTGGTTGTTAGTGTTATTAGGCCATGGCAGTGGTAGCCCAGGTGGCTGTTAAGGTGGTGTTGCGCCATGGCAGTGTTATCCCATCTGGTTGTTAAGGTGTTATTGGACCATGGCAGTGTTAGCCCAGGTGGCTGTAAAGGTGCTATTGGGCCGTGGCAGTGTTAGCCCAGGTGGCTGTAAAGGTGCTATTGGGCCGTGGCAGTGTTATCCCAGGTGGCTGTAAAGGTTCTATTGGGCCGTGGCAGTGTTAGCCCAGGTGGCTGTAAAGGTGCTATTGGACCGTGGCAGTGTTAGCCCAGGTGGCTGTAAAGGTGCTGTTGGGCCGTGGCAGTGTTAGCCCAGGTGGCTGTAAAGGTGCTATTGGGCCGTGGCAGTGTTAGCCCAGGTGGCTGTAAAGGTGCTATTGGGCCGTGGCAGTGTTATCCCAGGTGGCTGTAAAGGTTCTATTGGGCCGTGGCAGTGTTAGCCCAGGTGGCTGTAAAGGTGCTATTGGGCCGTGGCAGTGTTATCCCAGGTGGCTGTAAAGGTTCTATTGGGCCGTGGCAGTGTTAGCCCAGGTGGCTGTAAAGGTGCTATTGGGCCGTGGCAGTGTTATCCCAGGTGGCTGTAAAGGTTCTATTGGGCCGTGGCAGTGTTATCCCAGGTGGCTGTAAAGGTGCTGTTGGGCCGTGGCAGTGTTATCCCAGGTGGCTGTAAAGGTGCTGTTGGGCCGTGGCAGTGTTAGCCCAGGTGGCTGTAAAGGTGCTGTTGGGCCGTGGCAGTGTTAGCCCAGGTGGCTGTAAAGGTGCTGTTGGGCCGTGGCAGTGTTAGCCCAGGTGGCTGTAAAGGTTCTATTGGGCCGTGGCAGTGTTAGCCCAGGTGGCTGTAAAGGTTCTATTGGGCCGTGGCAGTGTTAGCCCAGGTGGCTGTAAAGGTTCTATTGGGCCGTGGCAGTGTTAGCCCAGGTGGCTGTAAAGGTGCTGTTGGGCCGTGGCAGTGTTAGCCCAGGTGGCTGTAAAGGTGCTGTTGGGCCGTGGCAGTGTTAGCCCAGGTGGCTGTAAAGGTTCTATTGGGCCGTGGCAGTGTTAGCCCAGGTGGCTGTAAAGGTTCTATTGGGCCGTGGCAGTGTTAGCCCAGGTGGCTGTAAAGGTTCTATTGGGCCGTGGCAGTGTTAGCCCAGGTGGCTGTAAAGGTGCTATTGGGCCGTGGCAGTGTTATCCCAGGTGGCTGTAAAGGTTCTATTGGGCCGTGGCAGTGTTAGCCCAGGTGGCTGTAAAGGTGCTATTGGGCCGTGGCAGTGTTATCCCAGGTGGCTGTAAAGGTTCTATTGGGCCGTGGCAGTGTTATCCCAGGTGGCTGTAAAGGTGCTGTTGGGCCGTGGCAGTGTTATCCCAGGTGGCTGTAAAGGTGCTGTTGGGCCGTGGCAGTGTTAGCCCAGGTGGCTGTAAAGGTGCTGTTGGGCCGTGGCAGTGTTAGCCCAGGTGGCTGTAAAGGTGCTGTTGGGCCGTGGCAGTGTTAGCCCAGGTGGCTGTAAAGGTTCTATTGGGCCGTGGCAGTGTTAGCCCAGGTGGCTGTAAAGGTTCTATTGGGCCGTGGCAGTGTTAGCCCAGGTGGCTGTAAAGGTTCTATTGGGCCGTGGCAGTGTTAGCCCAGGTGGCTGTAAAGGTGCTGTTGGGCCGTGGCAGTGTTAGCCCAGGTGGCTGTAAAGGTGCTGTTGGGCCGTGGCAGTGTTAGCCCAGGTGGCTGTAAAGGTTCTATTGGGCCGTGGCAGTGTTAGCCCAGGTGGCTGTAAAGGTTCTATTGGGCCGTGGCAGTGTTAGCCCAGGTGGCTGTAAAGGTTCTATTGGGCCGTGGCAGTGTTAGCCCAGGTGACTGTAAAGGTGCTATTGGGCCGTGGCAGTGTTAGCCCAGGTGGCTGTAAAGGTTCTATTGGGCCGTGGCAGTGTTATCCCAGGTGGCTGTAAAGGTGCTGTTGGGCCGTGGCAGTGTTATCCCAGGTGGCTGTAAAGGTGCTGTTGGGCCGTGGCAGCGTTATCCCAGGTGGCTGTAAAGGTGCTGTTGGGCCGTGGCAGCGTTATCCCAGGTGGCTGTAAAGGTGCTGTTGGGCCGTGGCAGCGTTATCCCAGGTGGCTGTAAAGGTGCTGTTGGGCCGTGGCAGCGTTATCCCAGGTCGCTGTAAAGGTGCTGTTGGGCCGTGGCAGCGTTATCCCAGGTCGCTGTAAAGGTGCTGTTGGGCCGTGGCAGCGTTAGCCCAGGTGGCTGTAAAGGTGCTGTTGGGCCGTGGCAGCGTTATCCCAGATGTCTTTCACGCTGTAGGAAGCAGATACGCTACAAGCAACGATGAAGTAAACCTACATAACGAGCACAGTTAACACATTTAGAAAATCTGAAGTAATTTACCTGCTAGGAGTTTTGTCCGGGACAAGGCAGAGCAGTCCGTTTATGTGAGGGAGACTAGCATGACAGAGTAGTATACCGAGTATATTGCTTACTCTGATTGGTGCTTCAGCAGATCTGACATCTCCTGTGCAAAATGTAGTCCCACCCAACTCCAACAGAACTGAAGAAAACAAAAGACAAGTCATTTAAAAACGAGAAGAACTATAGATAAAAAAATCATGAAAATGAGTAGAGCAAGGACTTTAAATGCTGAAATTATCATTGAGTTGATTTTTGTGCTGTAAAAGGTGATTATGATTTAGTCTGTTTATTTGTAAATAAAATTTTTTACCAGTCCGATCTGATGAGGAGAAGCTCTCACTCATCCCGAATAAGCAGATGAGCGTTAACGTTGAGACCTGCAGGTCGGCCCCACGCAGTGATGATGAAACCCAGCCATGTGAAGACTAAATGTGAGAAACAGTGCCACTGATTGATGTCCATAGTAGAGGATGTCTGTTTTTCTTTTTGTTTTTGTTTTTTTGGCGACCTTCATTGTGTGATAACTGGAACAAAACCCATTGTGATAATTGCTAAAAGTTGATCTTAAAGCCATTGATAATACAGAGTTGTTGTTGTCAGGCCGCTCACAGACACGTACCACAATAAGTGAGTGTTCAGACACTCTGACTAGTTTGAAACTTGGTCATATACTAATTCCCTTGCTAGCTGGCTCACTGTTGCTGTGAACCATTTTTTATTGTTATTGTTATTTATTTATTAGTTTTATGTTTGACTGTGTCTATTAAGGATGGGTCTGAGTATCGTACTCACGTTCCCCCAGATTTCCTCAAAGAGATGGAATGTAATAAACCTTTGAAAGGATGAACAACAAAGGCCTTCTTCACATGTAAATGTAAACACTTTGCCTTTGAGAGATTTCATTTCGTAAGTATTACAATGAAACCTGTTAGACTGGTGGAGGTTTCGGGTTGCTTGTTTACAAACAAGGCCAGCGTCAACAACCGAGAAATTTGAATGTGGAGAATTAGGTTCTTTCCCTAATAGCTCTGTCTGTGTCTGTGAGTTTGAGAAGAGGAACATGGCACTAATATCACTCCTCCAGTCATAGAGGTTTCGTCGTCAAAACTGTTGAATCATTAGCCAGATGATGGATTTATAACTGTATTTGGAATCATTACATTCAGTAAGGCTGCACAGTAGATCATTCGGTACTCATCCCTGTGATGCTGAAGTCATAATATAACAAATGTAAAAGAAAAGCAGGCCAGTCGTTTAATCGGGTCATCAGAGATTTATCATGTGTTTAAGATTTGTTTTCAGGACTGAATCTACTGTCACGTTATGTATTTTAAGACCAGGGATATTCTGCTGTTAACTCCAGCAACACTGTCAGAAAAACGTACCCAGCAGGAACATTTCTGTTCATCAAGATAACAACAGTGCTATTGCATGTACCCTCAAAGGTGCAACGATGGGCTTAAGGTCCAGCTGTCCAGAGGAGACGTACAAAAAAATAGCCTTGACTGAAGGCAGGTTGTGTGGAGTCAATGCAGCTTCATTTCTAACTCTAACTCTAAAAGTGCTAGACGTACCTTTGAGGCTACCTCACGGTCATCTCTCCGTCATTCTCCTCTCTGACGATGCTAATTTGTACCATATTTATACCATATAATGATTTGTACCAGAATGTTAGTGCTAAGCTAATGATTATAATATAATAATCATTATAATAATATAATATATAATGATTTGTACCAGAATGTTAGTGCTAAGCTAATGATTATAATATAATAATATAATATATAATGATTTGTACCAGAATGTTAGTGCTAAGCTAATGATTATAATATAATAATATAATATATAATGATTTGTACCAGAATGTTAGTGCTAAGCTAATGATTATAATATAATAATATAATATATAATGATTTGTACCAGAATGTTAGTGCTAAGCTAATGATTATAATATAATAATCATTATAATAATATAATATATAATGATTTGTACCAGAATGTTAGTGCTAAGCTAATGATTATAATATAATAATATAATATATAATGATTTGTACCAGAATGTTAGTGCTAAGCTAATGATTATAATATAATAATCATTATAATAATATAATATATAATGATTTGTACCAGAATGTTAGTGCTAAGCTAATGATTATAATATAATAATATAATATATAATGATTTGTACCAGAATGTTAGTGCTAAGCTAATGATTATAATATAATAATCATTATAATAATATAATATATAATGATTTGTACCAGAATGTTAGTGCTAAGCTAATGATTATAATATAATAATATAATATATAATGATTTGTACCAGAATGTTAGTGCTAAGCTAATGATTATAATATAATAATCATTATAATAATATAATATATAATGATTTGTACCAGAATGTTAGTGCTAAGCTAATGCTGGTGCACATAAAGATTTTTTTGGCTGTTCACCACGAAACACATTTGGAGCTCATAGAAGACACTCCATGTGTTTTATTTGAAGCTTGTAATGTCATTTTACAGTAACTCAGTAAAGAGCCCTGAAAAAAAGCCGAAGCTGTTTTCCGTTTATTACGGTTTTTACTAAAAGCTGGCTGGATTACGGCTCACGTTCATAGCCAGTGACGCATCTAGAGAGATGTTTTTACGTCGGATCGGCTCATTTATTGTAAATTAAAATGTGGTTTGTTGAGGTCACGGTCACATCCCAGCTGTCTTAGTCGATAGTCTGAAGCATCAGGCCTTCAGTTCAGCCCCTGAAGTCCTAACCAGTGGGAGAGCTAGCTTGGCTGGATCTATGTAGAAGAAAATTGGACCATCTTTTTTTTTCAGTGCTTTCAGTTTGAAGATTATCTAATGAACCATTATAGTTTATTACACTTCATTAAATGTTTAATGGTGCAGAGTTTAAATACAGGTATGTTGGTTCTGTGAAGTAAAAATGATCTGTGTGTTTTTAATTTCACAGAAACCTCTGAAGGCCTTGAGGGCTCCCCACTGTTTAGAAGTGGGTGAAAGTTTTTTTTTTATTACAGAAACTGAAAATATCACGGCGTGTTTTGTCTCCCAGAATTGCACTGTTTTGAATCCCACCCTGTTTCGGTCGGCCGCCGGTCCGAACCAGGCGTGTTCCAGAGGAGGGATTTCACAGAGCAGATACTGTTTCTCTCGTACATACTCAGAGTATTACTTATGGTCTAGCCCTACACTGAGAGGTTCAGACCCACCTTTCATTCCACCCCCCCCTCTCTCCTCCCTCCATTGTTGTGTAGAGTTGTATTAATCTGACTCTCGGCCTCTCTTCCGCTGCTTTGTCCTGTGCGCCGCCTTAATGGCAGACGTCAACAGCCCAGCACAAAAGTGTCCCGACCCCCAAAACTGGTTAACGTGCTGTTGGGGAGGGGTGTGTCGGGGGTCGGGGGCCCGGGGGTCGCGGGCCGTGCGGGGCTTTGATCTGGCGTTGGGGGGTAGACCCCCAAACCCACACACCCCCTCTGCCCCCCTCTGCCCCACAACAGACCCAGCCTTCTAGAGGAACCTACATGGTTACACTTGAGGGAGGTTGTTATGGGAGACAAAAAGGACAGGATTTTGTGTGTGTGTGTGTGTGTGTGTGTGTGTGTGGCTCAGTGTATCACTTTGCAAGACAGCATTGGAACAAAATCTTGTATTTCCATTTTTGTTGTTTTTGACAATTTCTGAAATTTGAAAATTGAGCCAGCTTCCATTTGTGTTGTGTCCAAATATGATGATGAAATGGTCCAGTAGAAACAGTCCAAGGTCCAAAATGATGTAAACATTTCTTGTTAGATTGACTTATTTTTGAAGTTGCTGATGATTTTTCCATCTCCTGTAAAGTAACTTCCAATAGCAATGGTGCGTGTATACACACCTAACTGTGCTGCGATAGAGCCATAAAACTGTCACAGTCTCAGTTCAAGTCAGTTTTTACAATATTTCAGGACTTGCCAGATGAGCCCAAATGCTGTTTTCTTTACTGAATTGTGTTTCTGGCTAATTCCAGTTTAGTTGTTTCATCACAACTACCAATCAAAAAGCTTCCTTAAGATCAACCACAGTTTAGGAATTCGGTGGTCTTCAGGTCATATTATTGCCATTTATTCCTCTGGACACATCTAATCACAGTGAATACGTTTTGCATGTGAAACGTCCTGTTAAGCTCAACTTTGAGCTTTGACACACAGTCTGAACTCAGTCTCATAAAAAAACAAACGTTGAGGGACATTTTCCAAGAAACTGTTGTGTTTGAGGGAAAGTTTCCTGCTGGAGATGTGAGAAAAGCCACTATAGCCGGGCTGAAGCTTAAAGCAGAGCAAAGCAAGTCAGTGTTTTCGTTTGTTACTGTTAGCCTGTACTGGCACATCAGCACATACGGAGACAAATTTACAGCCAAGATGGTAAAACGGGCGTAAAACGTGGCTCCCAAGGTGGTTTGGTTTTCGTTGATAGGACAAAATGGCTCATCTTAATCGTGGGGTTGTGACCCCTGGTGTAGACACAGCATTGTAAAGTGTAACCGTCTATAGCTTGTAGAAGTAATTAATAATAATGACAATGGTAGTCCGTCTCTCGCTCTCTCTGTTTTATCCCTCCATATCAGTGCTCGGCAGTGGCAGCATCGGCAGGAGGGATGTTAGCAGGAGGTTCTCCCCAGCCTCGCGCTCAGACTCGGGCACGTCTCTCTCAGGTTCTTGGCTAATTAGCCTCTCTGCCACATCCACTGCGCTCTCTCAGGGCCCGGCGCCGGTCGCCGGGCACACGCCAGCTTTCGTCTCTCTCAGACTATTAGTCAGCTGGAATTAACACACACACACAGACACACGCTCACACCTCTTATTTTTATTTGTTGGTTCTATATTAATTAGCATACCTCGGAGACTGACAAGTAGCATCTGTCGCATTTCCCTCCCCTCCCTCAGCACTTCTCATCCCTCTCTTTTCTGCTCTTTTCCTTTCTTTCTGTCTCGCTGGAATCTCACACTTTTTTTTTTTTTCTTTTAAAAACCTCCAGAGCTGCACTGGACTCCGTCTCTCTAGCGCCCTCTTTGGTAGAGGCGAGGTCTGCACAAGGTGCTTCATATTAACAAGCTGTTGGACATGAACACACGTCTGTTCAGTTTACTGTACTCTCGATTGTGAAGAGATAAGCAATACATTAAACACAAGTAAATGAGCTTTAATGTGATGTGATTTAGGCTGGCCTTCATTATTTTGACAAGGAATTCTAAACCGGTGGTTTCGGGACTGGTTTGCACATTAGCTTGAGTGACACACACACACTGCACAGACGAATATTAATGATAAATTGCAGCCCTGATAAGAACAAACTGCACATCCATTAACTGTACAGTCTCTCACAGCACAATATGTTTAGTCCTGTGTGTGTGTGTGTGTGTGTGTGTGTGTGTGTGTGTGTGTGTGGGTGGGTGTGTGTTAATAAATTAGCACATCCTTGACAAAATACACACTTCTGCACATTTCGGTGCACACCTGCTGTGTTTTGCAGAATTTAGCAAATTGAGAAATAAAATAAAACCCCCTGTGTGAAACACATGGCATATTTTATAGTTTACATTTTATTTTTTCCAGTATGTTAAACTCAGCAATCAAGAGAGATTGTGCACTACAGTTTGCAAAAAAAAAAATGCTGTATTTATGATGTTTATTTTTTCCCCTTATAAAACCCACAAAACGTAATACCTATGAATGTGTGTGTGTGTGTGTGTGTGTGTGTGTGTGTGTGTGTGTGTGTGTATCTATATATTTGTGTGAATGCAGGATTCACATGAACCTGAACATGAAAATCTCTACCAGTTTTCACCATAGACAGTGACGGCAACGGTGCCTGCATGTTCCAGACAATGAATCTTTATATTGTATATGCTATATGTACAGTTAATTAGTGTGTGTGTGTGTGTGTGTGTGTGTATTTTATTTATATATATATTTTATATATATATATATATATATATATATATATATATATATATATATATATATATATATATATATAAAATACATAAAGAATACACACACACACGTTCAGTTATTTAATGTGTGTCATAGACACACATTAAATAACTGAACGTGTGTGTGTGTGTATTGTGTATTATTTATATAATACACAATACACACATACATCATATATATATATATATATATATATATATATATATATATATATATATATATATATATATATATATATATATGTATATATATATGTATATATATTATATGTGTGTGTGTGTGTGTATGTATGTATATATATATATATATATATATATATATATATTATGTATGTAAAATGATGGGAGAAATATGTGTGTTTGTGAGTGTGTAGCTAGAGGGACAGGTGTGTGTGGGTGTGTGTGTGAGAAATGTCACAGTGTATTTTGCCATGTGTGTGTGTGTGTGTGTGTGTGTGTATATAAGTGTTATTTGATTTTAGTTGAGCGAGTCACACCGTGATCGCCCATAGTGGTGTGTGTGAGTGTGTGTGAGTGTGTGTGGGTGTCATTGTGAATAGCCGTGGCAGGATTATCATACTGAGCTCCTCCTTTCCCTGGCTGTGTGTGATTGCTGGCCCGTGACTGACGAGACGGTTCCCCCACATAGGAGCATGGAGGTGTGTGTGTGAGAGAGAAAGAGGGAGAGAGAAAAACGGGGAGAAAAGGGGGATATCAGGATTAAAGGAAATGTTTCCTGTCTATTGTAGTGGGGCTCCTTAGGGGTGTTTCGGGGAGTGCTCGGACAATGTGTTCACACACACACACACACACACACACACAATCTGCATGACAAATCCCACTGCACTCCAAACTTAACGAACATGAGACGAAACTAAACGCACTATTGGAATTTTTCGAAGTCGTAGCCGATACTGTCCACACATTAAAGCGCTGTATGATATGGACAAAACGTCAATATTGGGAAGATATTGCTGTGTATTCCGATTGTTTTATGTCTTGCAGTGTATGACACTACAGTGTGCGTCAGTGATGTGACTTGGCCTTCGTTATCACCAAAGTAAATGAGTTGTGTAGGATTACATGAGCACCTCGACCCTTAAAACATTCACAAGTCATCTAGAAGTTTGATTGGTCGGAAAGATCACAGCACCCAGTATTAAAACTGAGGTGGGAGATACGACAGAACAGTGTCACATTACTTTTTACATGATAATCACATTATTTAGCTTTGGCTTGGTGCGATAAGTCAGAACAGACAGCGTTTAAAAAGTTACTTATATCCTTTAACTGGACTTTCACACACTCGCCAGCACAAAACCCAGTTAGCCCAGACTAGTTATGCTCTTTTCTTGATGAAACATGCAGCTTTGCATGAAAATAAAATGTACAGAACTGCTGCCATCTCTGTTGTTGTTGTTGTTGTTGTTGTTGTTGTTGTTGTTGTTGTGCAGCTGTGTAGTGCTGCAGTCACTAGAGAATAACAGAAATATTTCTCTCTCTCTGTTTGTAATCAGTGTTTGTGTCCGTGCTGATCATCTGTTTCTCTTTTGCTGTGCAGGTTGTGTTGAAGATGGAGGAGACCCGCGGAACTGGGCCGTCTCAGATAAAGACAGGGAGGTATGGACGAAGAAATGACCCTATACTTTCTCCCCACACACTGATTCTGTTCACCACAGCTGCCTATTAACTGCCCAGGTCTCACTTGAATAAGAAGTAGAAAGAAAATGAGAATAATACAGCAGAGAGATGATGATACTAATAATAATACTAATAATACTAATAATGAGCTCATTAGCTTCACATTTTATATGATCTCTTGAATGTTACATATATGGATAAAGAATTAAAGGACCAAATTTGTGATGCGCTTCTCCACATTTTATGTATATCTGTCTATTTTGTCACTGTCGTGATAAAAGTGTTTTTGTCTTCCTTTTTTTTTTTTTTTAAATAAAGAATTCGCGGTGATACCGTTTTAGAAAGGAGAAATTTTGTTCAGACTGTTCGGTTAGTTTGTTGGGCAATTGATTTTTATTCCTTGAAAACATTTAACAGATGAATTAGTTTATAGAGCACAGCTGGGAGCTCCCTGCCTTTTGGTGGGTAGATTTCAGGCCAAACGAGGCTGAAGGTTTTTATTGCCCACTACGCTTTACAAGCTAGAAATTTGTGCTACATTTTAAAGAGTTTTTTCTTTTTCTTTTTTTATGCAGTCTCTGGATTTTAAAGAGAACAACTCAAATTCCAGTTTCAGTTGATTGTGAATATAATTTGTTATATCTACCGAATTAATTGCATCACTACATGTAAGTAGTATAGCTGAACAGTAGTAATGACTCTTAAGGGCTTTTAAAAGTTAATTCTATCATATGTTATGTAGTGATTACATTATACCATGTAGGTACAGTGAAGATGACAGCAGTGTAAGTGTAATAATGCTTAGACATGCGTCTGTCGTCACTGTTGGAAAGTAACATAACACTGCTGTCCGAGGAAAACCTCCTATCTCCTTTTTTTTTTTTTTTTTTTTGAGTTTTTCAGTTTTTGACATACTTTGAAAAAGCCTGCTGTCCTTTATATTGTGTGTAAATTTCATGATGAATGGACCAAAAGAAACAGCCCAGAATGAGCTGGAAAGACGTCTGGTTCCATTGACTTGCATTAAAATGAAAGTAAGTTTTTTCTTTCTCCTGTTAGTTATCATTTTGGAGATACGAGGTTTTGTTCCGACAGCAGCGATAATGTCTTTATTTCTGTCTTGCATGATTTTAAAGAGAAAATGATGATAATTCTAATGATAATTAGATGATAAAGAAGATGATAATTCTAAGAGTCCACTGAGCAGACACTGTAAAGCTTAGACGGCTGTCTCTCTCTCTCTCTCTCTCTCTCTCTCTCTCTCTCTCTCTCTCTCTCTCTCTCTCTCTCTCTCTCTCTCTCTCTCTCTCTCTCTCTCTCTCTCTCTCTGTCTCTCTGTCTCTCTCTCTTTCTCTCTCTCTCTCTCTCTCTCTCTCTCTCTCTCTCTCTCTCTCTCTCTCTCTCTCTCTCTCTCTCTCTCTCTCTCTCTCTCTCTCTCCCCTGTGTGTGTGTTTAGGCTCAGATTTTTAATAAAGGAGCCGGCCTGAGGCGATTGTCTAACCGATACTATACGGAGAAGACGGTCACCTGCCACAACTGTAAAAAGACTGGCCATCTCTCTAAAAACTGCCCTTCACCCAAGGTACTACATTACCCACAAACCCACACATCTAATCAAGTGTTTTACTTCAGCAACCCTCTTTACATTATTCAGAGCACCGGCACAACTCAAGAGTTCACCCTGTGTGAGAATACAGCACTGTGCAAAAGTGACCATTCATTTAATGTCCAGTCCAAACATCAATCAAGTGCAAGGTGTTCATTTTTCAGCAGATTAGATGGAAGATAATCCACTTGCATTAGAAAGGAGAAAGTCAAAGGAACAGAAGTAGGGAAAAAACACGAGTTTAAAAAAATATGAAAGAATTTGAGAATCCTAACAACCACCTGCAAGACCTGGTAGACACCAACACGGTCCCCATCAGATAAACAGCAATTAAAGCTTTCATCTTTGAGAGAGAGGAGAACCACTTACTTCAGATCTGAGAACATCCACATTTTAGACATTTAGTTTCTTCTCATCAGTCACACTCATCTCATCAAATATTGCTTTGAAATAGCAACCATGTCTGGATTTGGTGGATTGGACATTATAGATCATTACAAATACTTTGCTTTAAATGTCGAAAATCTTTTATCAGTAACGCTGCTGCCACCGATCTGCGATAAAGTGCGCGGTTAGGGTGAAATAAGATCCTGTGGTAATGGATGTATTGGGTGTCCATGCAGCACTTTTTACAGCCGTCCTGCCCGTTTAGTGATTTTATAACTTCGGTTTTGGTCTCGTTGTGGAGTTGGGGGGTCACTGGATCAGTAAAGTATCTTCGAGACTGGACACTGAGCCTGGACTCTTTGCTCCAAGCTGTGCAGTATAGCGCGAAAGCCCTGGTTCTCAACGACTGAGAAGCAGTCACATAGCAATGAAAGGACGAACATCTAGAGACGAATGGGCTCATTCGCATTTATAAGCGCAGTGAGTTTACTGGTACGTTAAATCTGCAGTGATGGACTGTCTCTCTCTAAAAAGTTGCGAAGATGAAGTCGCTTCTCGTTTGAATTTTCCTGTTCCACCTTAAACGGTGCAACATTTGGTGCCTCGGGCAGAATTTAAGGTGGAACTGGAAAATTCAAACGAGAAGCGCCTCGTAAATCAGTCGAACGTTGAGAGACATTTTACAAGAAACTGATCTCGTTTTGAGGAAAGGCTTCCTGGCGGAGATGGAAGAAAAGCAGCTAAAGCTTAAAGCAGTTAAATCTGCGCTCTCGTTGACATTTTTTAGCATATACTAGGACATCAGAACGTACTGAGACATACTAGACATTAAAGGTTGTGGCTCCCAATGTCGTTTGATTTTGTTGAAAGCACAAAATGTCTCTTCTTAACATTTGGGCTGTGACTCCTGACCTAGCCTGGCTTTTAATGCAGAGCCGGGCGGATTTCTCACTCGTCCATGTGTGTTTTTGTTACATGCCGACTGTCCGGGCGCTGCACTTACCCACTTACAGGCTCCGCCTTTACATTACGTCAACATTAC
>NC_051232.1:2366890-2369390 GCF_015220715.1 Pygocentrus nattereri | reverse complement strand
TGACAACAGCGATATACACGTATATTCAGTATACAGATTAGTACACACTAGTGTGGCATCAATCCATTATACAGTTTTTGCACAGTAAATTAATAGATGCCATCATAGATTTCAGTGTTTAGGTAATAGCTTTTTATCTGTAATGTTGTAATGTAACATTGTTTGTATCTAATACTTAGAATTCAGAGCGCTTGCGTTGCTCAATCATAAAAGGTTTGGGTGTCTGTGATCAAATTCAAAGTTGTGTTAATTTTCTAAATGAGTATCTTCTGCAGAGAACACACGTCTGCGCATTTTAATGATATGAACATAAGTTGTGTTTTAAGTGTTTCCAATATGTTTAACTCAAAAGAAAAGAAAGTGTGCACAAAGATGTCTAGAAAAAATGTCGTCTTTACTGTTTGCTGTCTGCAGTGGATGCTACAGAGGAACTTGTTTTCTCTTGGAAAATCAAGGATTAATCATTTATTCATGTACAACTGCCGTTTTTCTCTGATCTTTACTCAGCACCCACAGCTTGCTAAGGAAAAACTGAGGAACTTGGTCATTTTGGCTTGTAGATATATCAACTCGACCGACGTAGTTGTATGACTTGCTAATGAAACTGACGCCCCCTTGCCGTAGGCATGACTTGGCATCTATTATTTTTCAGAAAAAAACTGCATCTGTGTTCTTGCTTTGTTTATGTGTGACAGAACAAAGACGCATTTTACTTAAGTTGGCAACTATTATCGGTATAGCGACCTCCACTTTATTCATGTCCTCAACCTGACATACAGTTTGTGCAAAAATCAGAGACCACCCTTCATTTATTTCATTTCCAGGCCAAACAGCCATTAAGTAGAGAATTCATTTCTCAGATGTTTCAGGAGATTCAGTGTAAGATAATCTACTTGCATAAAGAAGAAAAGTCAAAGATGGAAAATGATAAGACTTTTCAAAAACAGTTTATGTTCATATATATATATATATATATATAATATTCAAGAGGTTGAGAACACTTAACAGCCACCTGTAAGACCTGGTACATGACCAAAACCGTCACCATCAGATAAACAGCACTTAAAGCTTTCGTAATTGAGAGAGAGAGAAAATCAGCCACTCTTGTTTTAGATCAAGACAACTCAGCACTATGAGTCAGAAACCATGTGTAGCTGTCTGTGTTCTCAAAATAGTGGACTTGGCGCCCCACAGTACAGAATACTGTTCTGAATGTGTTTGGGTCACTTGTGATTGTGAGGAGAAAATGCAACCAACTTCTAAGACTGAACTTTTGAGGTGCAGATTTTTTGGAAAAGCTGAACGTGAATCTCCTGAAAAGAGTAGAGTCTGTAATAAACGTAAAGAGTGGACACAGTAAATATTTAGTTACTGAGGCTTTTGTATGTTTCCTGCTTTTTTCCTGATGCGTTTTGAGTGGGATGACGGAGTGTGTGTGTCTGAGTGCTGTGTATTCTAATTCGCGGTGTGATGTGTGTGTTTCTCTCATGCAGAAGCTGCTGTGTTGTTCGTTATGTGGCGCTCTGGGTCACTTTGTGAAAGTCTGCCCCAACCGTCACTGCTCTAACTGCTCCCTGCCCGGCCATACGTTCGACGACTGCTTGGAGAGAGCCTACTGGCACAAGTGCTGTCACCGCTGCGGCATGATCGGACACTTCTTTGACGTGAGTAACGGCAGTACGCTTGTTTGAGAGTGTGGAGGAAGAAGGGAAGACAGGCCCACAGAATGATGTAGCGCGAGGTTGTTTGTGTGTTTTTGTGTGTATATCCTTCCCCTGGGTCGCCCCTTCTCTCATTAAGACAGACGCTTCACAGGCCGTGAGTGTGACACGCTGCATGTCACCCCCCGACAACAGCCCCTCAGAGAGAGAGGGACTTTAGGATGGGGGGTTTGTGAGACATGGGCTGGAAGAGGAGAGATGAGTTAGATTAGAGGAGGAAAATGCAGGGAGCTGTTCTTTGTAAGTGGAGTGCAGTCAGACTGAAACTCCATTCTGAATCAGAATCCTTACTCACCAGCTGCAGATGCACAAGCCCATTTTCTTGGTGTTTACTTGAAACATACCAAATGTACAGTAGACAGTGCTGGGCGAGCACAGCGTGTTGGTGACCAATTGCTGTTCACCTAAGAATAAGATTTTTGGTTTATTTATCTATTTTTTTGCTTATTTGTTAAAATAATCGGTCGCAAATATTCACACTCAATTGGATAGTTCATCACAGTTAATCCCTTTTGTCTTGTTTGCTCAAATTTGACCCTAAAGAGAGCTTTTATTCTATTTATTTCTATCGAAATGAGTCTGTAAATCAAGTGTAAGAACTCTCTCTTCAGGCTAGTGACTGAACAATCCTTTCACATGAATATCAGAAATTTAAAAGAGTGCAGATTTCATTTTTTTTTTTTTTTTTTGCAAGAGCTGCACTATGATTATACTATAATTTATAGTAGTTACTAAATAATTCATAGTCAATCCTGAATAATTCATAGTAGTTATTTAAT
>NC_051232.1:2326890-2361890 GCF_015220715.1 Pygocentrus nattereri | reverse complement strand
ACGTCAAGGGGCACGCTGGAACATCTGCACCAACACACACACACACACACACACACACAAACAGTGGTGAAATATAGACCTCAGTTTAAGAGAAAAGAGCAGGTTGTTTGTCAATTAAAAGACGTGATAAAGCATGAAATGGGCTGCCAGGATCGCGCTGTGCCGAGCAGTCACTCGACCTGTCACACACACACACACACACACACACACACACACACACACAGTCTAATTAGTTAGCCCGTCTAATGAAAAGGCCGTACTGTTAGCACTCACCTCTCATACTCACAGAACGAATGAGTCAGATTCAGTACGTTTTAAAGAACTGATTGAAGTGATCCAGATCCATTGATTTGATAAGAGACGTGCAGTTTTTCCTTGTTGTAGTTCAGATTTCTTACATTTTCCATGAACCAACACACACACGATCACACACACCCCCACAAACACTAAGGTTGTGTGATAGGGTGAAAATACAGTGCTGTGCTAAAGTTTTAGGCACTTAAAGAGTTCGTTTAAAACTATTCATCTTATTTTAATCTCTTAACAAATGTATTTTTTCAAGTGAAAAAAAAATCAAGATAACAGAATAAATGAGCATAAATACATAAAAATGATCAAGACTGTCTTTTCAGCAGCAGTTCATCAGTTGAGACCTAGTTTTGTTTCAAATGTCTTTTTTGCATTTATTTGGTTTTCTAAACAAATAAACACCTAATGCCAAATTAAGGATATTTAAATTCAATTTTCTCACGTGCCCAAAACCTTTGCACAGAATTTAATGAAATTCTGCATTTTTTACCACGTTTTATTTGTGTGAGGTATTCAATGTGCTGAATTGTGCAAATTGAACTTTCTTGATTCAGATCTGTCCATCATTGCATGTGCTCCTCCTCTGCTTTGCTCTGGTTTGGCAGGAAGTGCGTCGATGTGCTATATTTTATTTATGTAATAACAAAGTACAGATGTGCACAGTGGAATCAGATGAATGTGCTGTGGAAACGACAGATTACTCCTCACCTCCAGAACTTCACAATCAGTAATTAAGACATGAAACATTTCAAATCATTGGTGCAAATATTGCTCAGCTCCATATTTTCAGAGAAGGAACTTCACAGGAGAAGCAAAAGCGTTTTTAATTTTCTGTGTAAATTAAGGGACCCAGATTTTTTTGACCAGTTCTTTTGGTTCATGTTGTAAATGCCAGTGGGCATTTTAATATTTTTAAAATAAATAACGAAATAAGGCAAAAATGGTGATCCAGTGACGATATTCCCACAGTGATGAGATGATGATGAAATGGTGATGATGTCATATGGGGCAGTCATCGAGTCTCACCGTGTGTTTTATAGCTACTGTACGCTTGGGCTTGTTGTCTCAGGCTCTAATTAACTGATCTAAATCTGTCTCTGTTGATGATGCATGCAGCCCGGAGTCCTAGAAGTGCTGACGATACTCCGAAAAGCATACTAATGTTCTTTATCACTTCAGCGATAATGTTATATGATGTTATATTGCCCACCCCTAACACCCATTGCCCTTGCCCTGGCTCTAATGATATATAATGGGTTTGAGTGGTTTTGTAATGGAGTGTAATAGTTGATGATGGTTTCATATGGACTTGTTTGGTTCTGCTGGGTTTTGCCCATCTGCTGTGGTGCTGCCGTTTATCCTTCGGGTCCTGCCCTGCAGACTGCATGCGTACGTGTGTGTGTGTGGGTGTGGGGGGTGTGTGTGTGTGTGTGGGTGTGTGTGTAAATGTAGTTAAAACGGACTTACCCTCAACAGACGGTGTTTAAGGCCTTTAAACTGTCTGAGACTTGAGGGCTCAAAGTTAAATACAGTGCAGGTACGTGTGTGTGTGTGTGTGTGTGTGTGTGTGTGTGTGTGTGTGTGTGTGCGTGTGTGCGCGCTGCTTTGGGGAGCTGTGGCCTGTCGCCCTGTGCTAGGCCCAGTCAGGTGTGAAAAGGCATTCTGTCAGACCAGTCCTTGCTACTGGGTCTATTTATCCTGTGTGTGCGTGGCCCGCACCTGTCTCCACTAACAAACAACCTCCCAACTCCTCCGACTCCGCCACAAGACCCAAGAGAGAGTGAGTGAAAAGGAGGGAAAGCGAGAGAACGAGAGCTGCTGGGTACCAGCGAATCGTCTCCAAACTAAACGTGTTAAATCACAGAGTAAAGGCTGAGGCTCGTTTCAGGATCTTAGTTAGTTTCCCCCCTTTTAATCTGCCAAGGCATGGTTAGTGTAGCGCTTCTGTGGTGTTGCACTGGAGCGACCAGGCTAATGTGGCTAACAAGTAATGGAAGCTTCTAACCACCAGTTACCATCACATGTTTACTTTGAGTCGAGTTGGTGGGTCATCTCAGCTGGACTTGCTTGTCATTTCTCACGCTGTCTATAAATACAGCCAACAGTGAAAGATGGCAAATAGCATCTGAAAGCCTGAATTCTGTCAAACATTATTCAAAAGATCATTTTTTTGTATTTAAATATTTAAATAAACACATAAATGAAGATAAAGATGACCGGTTTGTCAGATTATTTGAAATAAAAATTTTAAATGTGCTGTCTTGGTGAGAGCAGCATCGCCATATTATATTCTTATCAATATTTTTAAGGAGGTGTTTTAATAACAGTGTTTTTTTATTTATTTAAATTTTAAACCTGCTATACAGCAGGAATGCTGAACGTGCTATGAAAGCGGGACGTTGCGGTAATTCCCTTATTTTTTTGGGTGGCGTTCTTTCAAATTTGCTCAAAGCAGCCGCCTTTTCAGAAGAGCCCAGTCTTGGCCGCTCTTTTTAATTGTGCTGTGATGGACCGAAAGTGCTGCTGCAAAGAGGTTTATGAGGCATTCGGAGAGGATATTGGCCGCTAATTAGCATCTCTAAACCTGCTTTCCAAAATCCGTCCTCGAATTGATTAGCGTAATAATCCTTCGCGGCGTAAACGGAAGAACTGGCGTAATTGAATTAGGGAAATTGTGAAATTTAGGACCGATCCAGATGCATTCAGACCAAAACCTCACAGTCGTCAAATGAAGAGAGGATGAAAATAGCAGGAAGGAAAAGAAGGGCATGGTCAGGACAAGGAGAGGGGAGTGCAGGGGAAAGGTCCTGGTTGCAGAAAGGCCTGAAAAAGAAGGAGAGAGAGATGGAGCATCTGCTGTTTGCGTGTGAGGGAGTAAACGGCGTCGCGTTGGACTCGCAGCGCCATCTGCGGGCTAGTGAGAGGTATCACTGCAGAAGCGCTGAGGACGGGATCCTGTGAACTGTGTGTGCTGTTAATGGTGTTATTTGGGATGTGGGGTCATTTATACCTCAGTAATGCATTGATTTGTTGGGGGGGGGGGGGGGGGGGGGGGGGGGTGTTAGTGAAGCTCCCTGACATTTAGTTTATTTGGGACGCGCGTGTGTTTATTGATCGTTAGCCCAGGGTGAACATCTCAGCAGGGCTTCTTGTCAGAACGTTGAGCTTGTGCTCGCAGATAAAGCTGTTTTATCCATTTTCTTCGTCCATCTCTCGTTCTCTCGCTCCATCTCTGAGCATTTGCCTCCTCTTCCTTCTGCTATTCTCTCTGCTCTGGTCTTCATCCTACATGCACTGTTGTGATTGAGAAACTTCATGAACATTTTATTCAGGCCTTCATTTTGAAGAAATCCATTCGTTCAGTTCGTGATGTGGGGACCCGGCCTCGTCGATAATTCTACCTGAACAGTGCAGTTTTTTGCCAGTGCTTTATTAAAATCCCTGCAAGTAATGGAAGTAGTGTCGTACAGAACGAGGGGCTGAAATGAAGAACATGCTCTTGTGGTGTAATTTAGACAGTCAGCTGTTCAAAGTGCTGTTGAGATGTTTGTTTTATTGGCTCACTGAGGCTAATAATGCTGGACGCTGAAATTCGGTGGTTTTTTTGATGGACTTTTTATTGATGTGATTTATTATACATCCGATTTGGCGAGCGTGCTTTAATATTCGTTTATTCTTGTTTAAAAATGTGTATGATTGTGTGAAGGCATATTTCCTAAGGCTTTTTTTAGTCTGTTGAAATGGGTGTAATCCCTCTAGATTCAGATGAATGATCTTCAGTCTTGAGATGTAGAAGTTCATTGCTTCCAGAAGTCAGAAGCAGGCAGAAGTGTCTTCTTGTGGTTTTACATCATTCTTAGCATTTAAAATGTAAAATTTGAGCTTTGCCTTATTTTTAAAGTAGTCAGTAAAAAGAAGTGATTCATTTTAACTAAGCTAACTTTAAATTCACATTCGTTTTAATGATGTAGACAGAGCAATATAAAATTTAAATGTGTTTATATTTCGCTGTTGTCAGAAGAAAAAGTTAAATCTCCAAAATAATAACTTTACTGGAGAAGGAAAAATCTACTTTGTGTGTTGGGTCATTTCTTTTGGTCCATTCATCATGAAATTTGCACACAACAAAAAGAGCATCAAGCGTTTTCAAATTATGTCAAACTTGAAAAATCTTCTGACAGCAGTGATGTCATTTATTTATTTAGGTTATTTAAGCTTAATATTTTCTCTTTGCATCTTATTAATATCCTTTTTAAGGGTGATATATAAAAAACAAAAAATAATTTTAGCTATAAAAAACAAATTGAATGAAGAAAATGTGCATCTTTTATGAAGTATTGTAAAAATATATGTATATAATTTATTATTGTTATTATTAATGTTATTATTAGGGATAAAAACAGCGATTATAACTTTAGACAGCCGTTTTCATGCATGCCGCGGCTCAATGTGCTTCACAGCGATGTAGAAATGTTCTTTGTGTAATAAAGCGAAACGAACCTGAAGCTGGTCAACTGTGAGTTCACCTCGGTTTCACCTCTCAGACTCAGAGAAGCCCTAACTTACAGGATCTGCAGCACGTCTACAAACCGAGAGATTTGAGGTGAGGAGGAAAAAGAGAGGGAGATAGAGGAGTGGAGGAGAAGAAGTGCAAATGCAAGCAGGTTTTGATTCGGACTGTAGAACCGGCTGCTTCTGGTGGAAAGTGCTCTCGTTATGTTGATGGTCCGTATAAATGATCTACAGATGCTCCACCTATTCACAAACTGTCTGACAGTGTTGGGGTCACAGTGAGAGGCTGGTGGTCGAAGTGTAGATAAGTGCACACTGATCCTCTACAGGGAACACACTTAAATCTGGCACTTTTCTGCTTATTTTAGTGCACGAATTCTATTTATTGACTCCGTTTAAAAAACCATTTTATTTTTAAATATATCTTTAATTTAAATCTAGCGAATAAACAGTACTCGTGTTAAGATGTGCAGAAGTGTGTCCTCTGTAGATCTAGATGTTGACTCAGTTTCACTTAGAAAATCAATAGAACGTGTAAATTGATCGTTTAGCTGGAGCTTCATTTCCTCTTGTTGAGTTGTATTTTGTTGGGTGTGGGGGTCTTTTTCTGGCCCCTCTCCTGAAAATTCTTTTTGGAATTTTGAAGCAACATTTGGAGTCTTTTTGGAATTTGAAGTAGCATCTAAATGAAGGGCATCACTGTCATATAGCTCATTAATTGACGCACTAATTCATCTTTTAATGCGTGAATATTATTAGCGTTTTTTTTTTTATTATTTATCCCACATAATTTTTTCCAGAACAAGCCGAGATTTCGTGAAGAATGGCGTATTGGGGACCGTCCTTCCACATTCACACAAACATCTCACTCAAAGAAATATTTTACATCAAAACTCATGAAAGCAAACACAGAACACGAGCATGTATTAATGACTAATGACTTGATTTAATGATAAATGTGCGAGTGGGCTTGTCAGGTTTAATATAGCTAATGAGGGGCTTTTCATCTACGTGCAAGTTTTCCTTCTGAACTGACTTTAATGCTGTGTGCGGTTCAGTCCAATCAAAACAAGCTATGTGAGATCTGAGCAGCACTTAGGAAGAATGGCCTTATTACCTTATATACACAGATAAATATCTCCCACTGCCATCATGTCATGTATATTAAAGGGGAGTTCCAGTTATCTTGGGGAAACTAAGCAATCTGCATAATTCAGTCATTGAAATGTGAACAGTATAATAATAATTCATGTTTTAATGTGAGAGAAACGTACATTTCTTTACAGAGGTGGTGAGACGGTTTTTATACTACAAAAATACGTTTTCAGGCCAAAACAGTGTCTCGGGCATCAGGCGGCGTAACTTTCTGTGAGGGAGCTTTTAGAGGTGGACGTCTGGTTCCCATCACCGCCACTGTGAACCGTTGTGTAAGGCTCTCTTGACCAGAGCATTTCACACCAAACCACTCTGAATGACCGAGTGCATCATAATTGATTTGTGTAGAGTGTGAAAAGTAAGTGGACTTCCCCTTTCAGTGTTGACAGTAGCCCCCACACCTAACTGAAGGTACAGGTTGAAAGTGTGGGGTGGGTTCTTGGTTGCTTGTTCATCATTGGTTAAATCTGCAAGTTCACATTAGTCCAGGCTGCTGCCGACCTGGACCGTAGGTTTAGGTCGCCCCCTGATGGCCAAGACGGGAATAGCCTCCGGATTGGGCATTTCTCATCCTGTGGTGCTGAATTAATCCTTTGACATTCAGCCATGCATGGCAAACGTTAAGTGTGTGTGTGCGTGCATGGCGCATTGTGCGGTGTGCGCCACTGTGTGTGTTTACATGCAAATGATGTTTGTAATTAAGTGTACCTTACTAATTGCGGCAGATTTAAATTCCAAATGTGTCGAGCGCCTCCCTTTGTTGCCTTTGCGGTGAATATGCAGCACAGCATATCTAACACAAAGCACAGAGTGCCTCTTAATACAGGACGCAGAGGTGGATATACGTTCGTTTCCTCACTCTTCTCTCCCTCTCTCTCTTCATTTTCTCATGCCCTCTCTCCTCCTCTCCCTCTCTTCTCTGCTGAGGTGAGGTGACCACCACTGTGACCTTATGAACAGAAATGTCAGTCAGTGGAAAAACTCTCTCTCTCTCTCTCTCTCTCTCTCTCTCTCTCTCTCTCTCTCTCTCTCTCTCTCTCTCTCTGTCTTTCTATTCTGTCGCTCTCATATTGTCTCTCTCCTTTTTTACTCTCTCTTCCCTTTCTTTATCCTCTCCTGTCTCCTTTTCTCTTTCTCCTGTCTATCTTGTTCTCTCTCTCCTCTCTTGTCGTCTCTTTTTGTTTCTGTACTCTCTTCTCTCTCTCTCTCTCTCTCCTCTGTTCTCGTCTGTCTGTTCTATCTCTCTGTGAGCCTCTCTTTCCTTTATTTACTACTTTATCTCCTGTCTACCTTTCTTACTCTCTCTCTCTCTCACCTGTCTCTTTTTCTTTCTCTCTTTCTCTCCCTCTCTGCTGTGATCTTTTTATTTCTTTACCCTCTCTCTCCCCTTTCTCCTCTATCCTGTCTCTCTCGCTCACTCTCTCCTCCCAGTCTGTGTCTTTTTGTTTTCTGTCAATCTGTCTTCTCTCTCTCTCGCTCTGCTCTCCTCCAACTCCTCTCTCTCTCTCGCTCTCTCTCTCGCTCTCGCTCTGCTCTCCTCCAACTCTCTCTCGCTCTCTCTCTCTCTCTCTCTCTCTCTCTCTCTCTCTCTCTCTCTCTCTCTCTCTCTCTCTCGCTCTCTCTCGCTCTCGCTCTGCTCTCCTCCAACTCCTCACTCTCTCTCGTTCTCTCTCTCTCTCGTTCTCTCTCTCGCGCTCTCTCTCTCTCGCGCTCTCTCTCCCTCCCTCTCTCTCTCGCTCGCTCTCTCGCGCTCTCTCTCTCTCGCGCTCTCGCTCTCTCTCGCTCTCTCTCGCTCTCTCTCGCTCTCTCTCGCGCTCTCTCGCGCTCTCTCTCTCTCTCGCGCTCTCTCTCTCTCTCTCGCTCTGTCTCTCTCTCTCTCTCTCTCTCTCTCTCTCTCTCTCGCTCTGTTTTTTTTGGTGTGTATTGTATGATGTTCTCTGTACTGTGAGCTGAGCTGTTTGAATGTGTTTAATTGTGCTGAGTCATGTTTGAGTGTATTTGTGCTGAGTCGTGATTCTCAGAGAACAGAATTCTGTGATTACATCATAATGTTTCTGTGAACTGGACTTTACTGTTGGGGGGGGGGGGGGGGGTGGTGTTAGACCACCCGAGAAAATAGGCTTCTTCTCACATACGTGCACACCGACACACCATCACACACACATACACACACACACAAGGCCATACACATCCAGCCAGATACCCTCACACACCCTCTCTCTCCCTCTCTCTCTCGCTGTCTCTCTCCCTCTTCCCTCTCCACTGGTTTAGAGGATAGTTTCTGGTTATCAGTCGGATGGCAGCTGTGTGTGCGTGCGAGTGTGTATGTGTGTGGCACTGCATGAGCGACCAGAGGTCGATAGAATTACAAGGTGTGTGGGTGTGTGTGTGAGTGTGTGTGTGTGTAGGCTGCCAGTTTCTTCTCACTGCATTTGAATTACAAAAGCAAGATGAGAGAGAGCGAGAGCGAGAGAGAGAGTCGGTCAGAGAGAGCTGGCATGGAAATGACTAAAAAAAGCTTTATCTGTTAGCGTCCTCCCTTCCACCCTGCTCTGGCCACTGAGAGAGAGAGAGAGCGAGCCAGCGAGAGAGAGAGAGAGAGAGAGAGAGAGAGAGATGACAAGGATATGAGTGAAAGTATGCAGCATATCATTTCACTGCATCCTTTGCAGAGCTGTACCTCTCTGACCGCAGAAAGATTTCAGTCAGTTATGATTCCAAAGGAAATGATTCAGTAAGTAATTCATTCTGACATTTTCAATGTGATTCAATTTGGTTACGATTCTTAAAGAAGCAATTCAGTGCATCACGAGTCCTCACATTTCACCCCGATTCTTTAGGAGTCGATTCAGTGCATCGTTAATCCTCACATTTCACCCTGATTCATTTAGACTGTGATTCTTTAGGATGTAATTTAGTGCATTATTATCATGAATTTCACCATGATAGTTAGATCCTGATACGATTCACTGCTTCATAACTTTTTCACCCTGATTCACTTGGATTACAGTTATCCTGTTAGCTTTTTTCCACCTCTTCTTTCATTCCCTAATTCAGCTCTTCCTCATTTATCTTCCATTTGAATCACACACAGAATCTTTACACTGCAGGACTCACTGAGGTGTTAGCAACTCCGGTGTGTTGTGAGAGAAGGATGCAGTTCTAATGAAACACACCCCACACACACACACACACACACACACACGGAGAACAGTATTTGATCAATCTTTCTCCAGGGTTCCCCCAGAGTTTTCAGTAGCGTATGCAAAACTCGCCCCAAATCCCACTACCTACCTCTAATCCGCCAACCACACAAAGACTGTTTGCTTTGTGTGTGTGTGTGTGTGTGTACATACGTGTGTGTGTATAGAGGTGTGTGTTGTGTGCTTGTACTGGTAACAGTTCAGTTTGGTGTGGTTTTAGGGATTAGTGATGTCTCCACCAGCAGCCAAGGTGAAGAGCAGGTTGCCAGTTGCTCTGCATGTGTGTGTGTGTTCTTTACAGATATTTCGATGAGCTTTTATTTCAGCATTCATTTATTGTCAAATAGGACTATATTCTAATAACCTGCCCCATGAAATAAGCTGGAAATGAAAGATTTATTGCTGACAGCAAAGTGCTGCCGATGAACTGAACACAGAATATGATAGTTCATGTGAAATGCACCCAAAAATAAGCTGTGAAACTTTTAGCAGGAAACACGTGTGCTGGACAGAATAAAGTGCATTGAGATTGAAACAATATAAGATTTTGTCGATTTATGTATATTGGTGTTTATTTCTTGCAATATACAGAATTTTACCTGCAGTAATTCAGGTTCACAAAAGGGGGCGTACTCAGTGTTTTTGAGAATCATTAAAAGAAATAGTTTCGGGGGGGTTTACCAAAATGTGAGGCTCAGTGTATATTAGCAAACATAGCGAATGCATTAGACGCAGCAGGAGTGCCTCACTGAGGATGACCAGTCTGACTCGTTGACTCCTGAATCGCTTCAGGATTGTCATGACATTGTAGCCCCAAACTGAACAGTTCGCATCACAAAGCCCTTTCTTTATACACATACACATATATGTATTTATTCCATAATGTTGGAATTACTACAACTACCATAAACGCTAGAACTGAATGTGTGTCACAGGTCACATGACTTCACCTAATGAGACTTCAGCAGTGGGAAAATGTGCAATATTTCCCCAGCCATAAAGGGAGAATAGTTCAGGAGTTCCACGATTGCCTACAACTTCACTGAGCACTACAGTTTTACCGAATGTTTGAACGTATATGTGGGCGCTGCGCAAGTTCTTTCACATTCGTGTAACTGCAGTGTTCTTTGTTTTCACACAGGGTTCGTTTCTTTACACGTGCAGCTGTGTTGTCACATTGTACCACCTTGTTTAGCATCTAAAAAAAAAAAAAAGCTAGAAAGAGAGAGAGTGAGTTCAGAAACCAAGAAAGTCTGCCGAACTTTATATTAAATAAGACTTATAATAATGTATATTACATAATCATATAATACTACTAATATTAGCTGCAAAACTGCTGTTTTTCTGATGTTTTTTTGTCTTTAAAAAGCTACTAAGCTTTAAAATAAGCTACATTAATTGAAGCCCTACACATAACATAACCATTAAGACCCATGAGTAGAGAAGCCGAAAGTAGCCAAAGAAAAGTACAAATACTCAGATAATATCCTGAGTCCAGTGTGATTAAAAGTATGTTCCCATGAGTAGAAATGCAAAAGCACTGGGTCAAAACACACTTAAGTACTGAGGATCTGTAAGAACTGCAGTGGAACTTCTTAGTATATCCAGCAACTGTCAGCGCAGGAACTGAAATCTGTTACCGTCTGTTTTTTCTCTTTTTTTGGGATATTTAACTGAGTAAAAAGTCATTTTTTACTTATTAATATACTTGAATATAAGGGAAAAATACCCTAATGTAATGTAACTGAGGCTGGTATCTTGTTGCATTTTAGTTTTCCCCCCAAACTTTCTTAATCATGCTGTTCTAACTGGGCTCATCTTGCTTTATAATAATCCATGAGACTCTCTGCATTAACGTGGTTTTGCCTGGCGCAAAGCAAGACGAAAGTCCCGCAGCCTTTAGTGGCTACTGCTTTCGCTTAACATATATTGTGTGTATATTCAGTACTTTATAATGACCTCAGATGTGCCTCTGCTTTAAAAATCAGAACGGATCGTTCTATAATGACCAAGTTCTGCTGAGAGGAGATGACAGTTTGTTCTTTCTTTGGTCCGTTCAAACGTCTTTGGTCTGTATTGCATTCATACCGACCTGCTCGAGGGGTCTCGGCCCGCCTATTTGGTGCGAATCAGAGGTTGGATGGCAGCAAGTGAAAAACATTTTTGATTTGAATCAAATCAAATCGTATCTGCCAAGTCGCAGTGCAGCCTAAAACTACTGTAGTCTCTCAAAGTCGACCTTAAATTATCAGCCGAAGTCTGTATCAGTTATAAAGTGCATATCTGTGGGCCCTAATACATGCCCTCACTCCACACTCCTCCCCTGCCTACGCACATGCATAAGCCTGTGTTCATAGATCATATAGTATCGTGGTGTAAATGCCGATATTTGGAAGTTATTGCATGCATGTTTGTGCAGGCCTGCATTTATGCAGCTTATTGTTGCATATATGCAGGCGTTTTGCCCCTGTGTGTGCATGTGGGTCTGTCCTGTGACCCCCTGAAAGCGGCGGCTGACTCTTGGCCCTGTAACACAAGCGTATCAGAGACCACCCTCTGGCCTGCTAATCCGTTTAGATGGGGCCGATAGAGGCGCACAAAAGCGCGGTAATTAATAGTGCTATAGAGCTTTATGCATGGAGGACCGGATGGAGGGAGGAGGGAGGAGGGGGGGGCTTTTTGTTCCCTCGCTCGCTCTCTTCCTCCTTTTTTCCTCCACCTCTGAGGCCGAGTGCAGTAACAGGAGCTCAAGGTCAAGGGAAGGGGGGAGGTGTGTGTGTGTGTGTGTGTGTGTGTGTGTGTGTGGGATGTCCCACAGGCCAATTTGCATGAGAGATGAGCAAAAAGAGAGAGAGGGAGAGACAGCAGCAGAGACGAGATAAGAAGAGATAGCTGCCTAAGAACGAGAAAACAGACGGGTGTTAGTCAAAGGTGGGCTGAGAAAGTAAGGGAGAGGTGGAGAAGTAGAAAAGGAGCGAGGGATGGCTGTACAGAAAAAAGAGGGAAGAAGGTGAATGTATCTTTCTCATTGCTCCTTACGGTATCAAAGAGTGAAGCCCACTGCCGATAACCTGAGAAGAAATGAGTGTAGACAGACAGTTACAGTATATTATATAACTTCGATGAATTATTTATAGCCATAGTGCAGTCAAATTCTCACATTGTGATCCAAATCTTTTTTTGACATTAAATCTGTGACTAGTAACACTTTTTTACTGCTGTACCGAAGTTTGACTGGCCTGCAAGCCAGGGCACGTTTCACCACAGTTCCAAAGTTAGAGGGGGCCAGAAGACGGGACACGTTTCACCACAGTTTCAGAATTTGACTGGGTGAGAAGCTGAGGCTGCGTGTCTGCGTGCGTGTCTGCGTGCGTGTCTGCGTGCGTGTCTGCGTGCGTCTCTGCGTGCGTCTCTGCGTGCGTGTCTGCGTGCGTGTCTGCGTGCGTGTCTGCGTGCGTCTCTGCGTGCGTGTCTGCGTGCGTGTCTGCGTGCGTGTCTGCGTGTGTGTCTGCTTGCCTGTCTGCGTGCGTGTCTGCGTGTGTCTCTGCGTGCGTGTCTGCGTGTGTCTGCGTGCGTGTGTCTCTCTGTGCGTTTTGTTTGATGTTAATTTGTATTGTTTGAACATTAAAGCATCCTTGGATTTGAGAAAGGCGCTGTATAAATAAACCTTTTCATTAGTTATTATAACATATGAATCTACAATGTTGATGTTGAATTAAATAATGAATAGAAAGAGCACTTCCCACCGTTTGACCTGTACTATATAGGCCTTCCTTTCCTGCCTTATGAGGGGCAGTAGAGAACAGAGAGGGGGACAGATGAGTAGAAGAATATGGGGCAGTCTGGGGGATCTAAAAGGGGTGATGGAGGGAGAGAAAGAAAGGGTTTGGGGGGAGGTTATGGCCTTTGTGATGGTGATGGAGGTGCAGTCTCCAGGCCCAAGCTGATAATGACCAACACCTCTAATAACATACAGCCCCCATTTACTGTTGAGAACAGAGTAAATCTGTAAAAGATTCAGAGAGAGAGGCAGAGAAAAAGACAGAGACAGAGTCCTGTGTTTATAATATGATACGGTGGAATCACGTGTTTCTTACTGAAAGTGTGTGTGTGTGTGTGTGTGTGTGTGTGTGTAAACCCCTTGAGGAGACATTAAAAGAGAATATGTGCATAGTTTCTTTCACACACACACGCATACATGCTGCACACACACACACACACACACACACACACACACACACACCAGTCGGCTTACTCTCTCTTTATCAGAGCGTATTTACGGAGGGCGATGGAGCGTGAAACGCCTTTGGGCTCTCCGGGACCAGATGGGGACACACACACACGCACACACACACACACACACACACACACACACACACACTGAGCAAGTTTCTCCAAAGGCGGTGTGTTATCAGTAGCGTATTACTGAGCTTCATTGATAGGCTCAGTAATCACTCCCTCCAATCTGCTTAATGGAAAGAAGAAATGGAATGTCTATGAGGAAAGGGAGGAGAGGGGGATGAAAGAAACTAGAGAGAGAGTGAGGGAGAGGACAGGTTATAACTAAGCTCCCTTATTCATGTGTTCATGTATGGGCTGGAGAAGTGAATAAAGGAAGTGTTTGCGGGAAATAGAATGAGGGCAGGGTGAAGCTGCAGCTAAACACAAAGACGAGCGCGTGAGATGAGCACGGTGTTGGTGGGTGATGGAAAGGGGGCTAAAGGTGCAGCTAATGCAGACACTCTGTAGTCAGCCTCTTTCCCCTATTAGGAACTCCAGGTCTAAACTGGTTTAGTGTATGTATGTGTGTGTGTGTGTGTATGTATATATGTGTGTGTGTATATATATATATATATATATACACAGCCCCCAGAGACACCTGCCCCCTCTTAATTTCCAAGTTTTCCTGATTTTCAACATTAACACGTCTTCTAAAGAGAGCACACTTCTGCCCACTTTAATGCTGATGGGATATGAAACGAAATGATAGTCATGTGTTCTCAGTCATTCTGATGTGCACAGTTTATGAAGGAAAGGACTTGCGGCTAAAGGCACGTTGGACGTATTTAACCTCAATGGTCTTTTGATTTGGTTCATATCTACAAGAGTAAAATGTTAACATCCATTTCTTTCCTTTCTCTTTTCTCTCTTATAGACAGTGGCGGGTCTCCCAGTACAAGCTCCTTATCCAAAAGCCAAGACCTCTGGATTCTGCTACAACTGCTCTAAACAAGGACACTTCGGCCATGTGAGTCATGGCTTGTTGCGTCGGCACACTGAGCCCTTCAGCCTAGAGTTAAATGCTTCGGTCCAGCTTCAGGAGCCGTTTAGGAGTTCTCCATTAGGAAGAGCCTCATGCAGTGTTAGAACTAGCTGGTGTTGACCTGGTCCTCTCTTGGGTTTAGCTTAAATTGAAGAGAATATGAACTTTTATCTAATGTCACCATGCGAATCATTTCCACTTTGGCCCAGAAATTGCATAACAAATTGTTTACAGCTGCTGCTGTCGTGCGCTGCAGCTTTCCTTACTAGTGTTGCACAGTGCATCAACAGTTCACTGCTTTTTTTCAAAAGGCACGATGAAAAATATTTAATACTTTTGAAACTTTTTTCTTAAATAGGCTAAAACTGTTTAGACCTATTCTTCCTGTAGGTGAATCAAATGTGGAATCAGATGGGCAGAAACAAATCACTATGTGAGTCATTCAGTGATTCACACTGACCGGCCATCTCGTTGAGTTCTCCTCCTTGTATCAACTCATTTGGTCACTTTTTTCAGCTCCACTCTCCATGTAGGAGCACTTTGTAGTTCTACTATTACAGACTGCGATTCTTCAGTGGTCAGGACCCCCATGGACCCTCACAGAGCAGGTATTTGGGAGGTAGATTATTCTCAGCACTGCAGTAACACTGATGTGGAAGTGATGTGTTAGTGGGTGTTGCGCTGGTCTGAGTGGATCAGACAAGGCAGTGCTGCTGGAGTTTTTAAACCCCTCAGTTTCACTGCTGGACTTAGAATAGCCCACCAACCAAACATATCCAGCCAACAGCGCCCTGTGACCTAGAGCACCTACAGAAACTGGAGCAGCAGATGAGCTGCTGTCTCTAACTTCTGCAAGATAATGCAGTGGACAGTCAGTGGACAAAAGTCCAGCGGCTCCGCACAGCACACACTAACACACCACCACCACGTCAGTGTTACTGCAGTGCTGAATGATCCACCACCCAGATAGAACCTGCTCTGTGAGGTTCTGACCTGAGAACGACAGTCTATAGGGTAAGTGGAGCTGACGAGATGGACAGCGAGTGTACGTGAAAGGTACTTCATGAAGTTGCTGGCCTGTGTGTGTGACCATTTTATCCGATGAATGTTGGGCTGTTGTATTTTTATTTTTTGTTGTGTTTCCTCATCTCACTGCTAATCTGTTGATATGGAAGTCAGAATTCAGGAATCCTGTCGGCTGTAATTTCACTGCATCGGAATTTCATATTTGTGTGTGTGTAGGAGTGCATGGTGAAGAGGATGTTTATGGGGACGTATCCCACGCTGCCTTTTGTCTCCTACTATGACCAGCGTAAGGATCTAAGACGCCAGGAGAGCAGAGTGCAGAAACAAGTACAAGGTTGGTAGAACTATTTCTGACTGGCTGCCCAGATCACACGTATAACCAACAACCAGGAGCCTTCACATGATGGTGATATGCAGTACCGTGCGATAGGTCAGGGTGCATCACTGAGGGAGGAGAAAACGCCTCTTGTAAAAGACGAGAAGTCCTCGTTATCACCCAGCGTTGCCCCAGTTATCTGAAGTGGTAGCTCATTAGGCTGTTTTTGAATTATAAAACATGTTTTTGACACAAAAGTTAACAGGATAAGTTAACCTAGGCATCTAAATCATCAAAACCCGGGCAATAATAATAATATTGTAAATAAATATTGTAATAATATGTAAAAACAATACAGAACAACAGCATATTTTTAAGCAAACATTAATGCAGTAAAAAATAACTTCCTTGTTTTCAAAAAAGTAGATATAGATATTGTAAGTAGTTAAAAGAGCACAAGATTTTTTATTGGCCAAATGAGACGATGATAACCTCAAATAATAGTGGGCGTTTCACAAGGAAACGTTTGAAAAATTCAATATCACTACTTACTGTATTAATGCTCTTTGTATTTATTCCACTATTAATGTGTTTCTGAGTAAATAAACACTTACTGCCCGGTTAAATAGCTTGATAACTTGGCTAAGGTGGCGTTTTCTGTGCTGATTAGTAACATCCTCAAGCTTTAAAACTGGGAAATTAGTAAACTTAAGACACCAGACAAGTCTTCGCTGGTCAGCTGCGTTTGTGGCAACCGTGTAAGCTAGATTTTCTCCCGAGCGACAGTGCTCATGTAACCGATGTCCCTTTTTGTGTGTTTTGCAGCGTTGCAGAATGCCGGTCTGTTAGAGCCGTCAGAGGAAGCTGTATATACTCCCCAGCCCCCCCAAAAGAAACGGAAACACAATCTCAAAAACACACTTTTCTCATTCACGCCCAGCGGACTCCCCCCGAAGAAACGCATCGCACACACCCCTAAACATCCCCCAGCAACACCCAAAGTCAGTGCACAGACCCCGGCGAAGAACACCACACCCAGTCACCAACTAGAGGGGAAGAAGAAGAAGAAGAAGAAGAAGAACAAGAAGAATGACGTGAGTGTAATCGACGGGGACCAGGAATTTCCTCGAGGGTTCCAGAAAAGCCTCCACAGCAGAGCAGCCAAAGGCAGCCCTGCTATGCTCTTCAGCTCAGGGAAAGGCTTGGAGAAAAGCAATAAGAAGAAAAACAAATTAAAGAAGTGGACGAGAAAAGCAGCTAATGACAAGAACCACGAAGCCTCGGATGAAAACCTCTTTCTGATCAAACAAAGGAAGCACAGCAGATAGCCGTGTGCGGGAAGGAAGGAGAGTGTGAGGGTGCGTGTGTGCAGACATGGATGTGTGTCAATCTCTGAATCCGTCTGATGAGGACCGTTGTTAGAATGAGCTCTAGAATTTGGCTCCCTCTGCTGGCCAAAGCCGAAAGTGCAGGCACATTTTGTACAGCTTAAAGAAATACGTGCTAACATTGGATGGACACCAGTACTCAATTAACTTGATTTGCATAACGGTATATAACGGTAATTCAGTTTCATTCCCTTTTAACAACATTAGCCACTGTTTTTCTGGAAGAAACCGAGTCTAACATTACTGACGTTGCGCTGGTGCTGGTGCTCATCAATTAGCATGATTTCCATGACGTTTTTAAGAGCTTTGTGATTGTTTGCCAGTATTAAGAAAACCCTGACCGGATATATTAATAAGCCACCGATGAAAAACTCGTTTGTCCTGGTAAAATCAGATGCACAGGAAATAACATCCGCCAAGCCTACTGTCCAAAACCACACACTACAGTAAACACACGGACACGACGTATTCTTAATAGCTTTTAATTACTAAATCTCCGCTACTTCATAGCTTCCAGCGAATGTGAAGCAGATTTTATGAGTTTGTTTTTGTCATTATTTCTCCACTTGCCAAACGAACCGTTGAAGATCAGATTTGAGCAGAGGAATATTTCATTTTTAATCTTATGCCATTTCAGTTTGGAAGGACTGTTGGAAAACTGCATTGCGCTGCTGAAGATGCTGCTTGTGCAAACAATTATAGAATGTTTGTATTTATATTGTGTACATGTCTGTGGTTCGGCTGCAGAGGCAAATAAAGGCCGGTTTTTTTTTTTTTCATATCCTGCTCATCGCTGTTTGAGTAACAGCGCCACATCTGTCCATACGTTGTATTAAATGTTTGTTTGCTAATGTGACGTTTTGTTTTTTGACTTTCTTTATAGTTACTGCAGCTTTGGTTAATATGAGCCAGTGAAGGAAGGAAACCACCTTCAAGCCAAACTGTTTCAGGAGGAGCACAAAATCTATTGCCTTTTTTTTTTTTCTTTCTTTTTCTCGTAGTTTGCTGGATTCCACCCTGCATGTTTGACAGCAACCTGCTCATTTTCTGGACATGCAGGCTGGGGGTGGGGCAGACTAAACTGACCAATCAGAGGCCCTGAAGCAGCTGTACCCATGTCCACTTTGTCTCTTCCGCCACCCTGCTGTTTTCTTTCACTGGTCTCCTGTCTAAACGCTTTCCTCCGTCAGTTTATGCCCCTGTGGCCTTCATGTTTTGGTCCAAATCCTTATACAGCCCTGAGAACTACCTGAAACTAGCCTGACTCACAGCGCCCAAGTCTGAATGCAGCCCGAGCCCAACAAACATTTTGTCCAAACTCAACCTGAACCACATCTTTTAGATTTGAGTCCGAAACTGACCCAAGCAAGACGAATTTATGTCCAAACCCAAACCTCGGCACCTAGTTTTGAGTCTGAACCCAACCCAAGCCCAGCATAATTTTGTCCTGACTCAGTCCAAACCACATTAAACTTTAAGTCCAGATCTGTCCGGAGCCTGACAAAATTTTGTCCGAACCCAAACGATATTTTTAAGTTTCGTGTCTGAAACTGACCCAAGCCTGAGAAATGAATGTAACAACCGGCCAGAATCACATCAGGTTTTGAGTCCACAACTGTCCCAAGCCCAAGACCTGTCCCACAGCACCGCATCCTGAGTCTCAACGCGATCCAACCCTGATAAATGTAATAATAATTAATAATAATAATGATTGGCCCCATTTGTTGGAAAGCAAAACTTGACTGGTTCCACTGTCGATTCTTATAACGCTGCTGGTAAATCTGACTTTAGGCTTTCAGTTCATAGAGCTGCTGCTGTTTTCCATTCCTGACACCATTTCAAACCACGTCAGAGTCCAAACACAAGCCAAGCCCAAATAATTGAATAATTAATAATAATAATTGGTCCTGCTTGCTGGAAATCAAAATTTGACTGGTTCCGCCATCAGTTCTTAATTATGCTGGTGGTAAATCTGACCTTAGGCCTTCAGTTTATAGAGTTGCAGCTGCTGCTGCTGTTTTCCATTCCTGACAACATTTCGGACCACCAGTCCAAACCCAACAAAATTTTGTCCAGTATCGGCCAGAATGACATCATTAAGTCTTGAGTCCCATTTAGAGAGTACCCTTTATTTGTAATGTCGACATAATGACCCGTGGTCATCACCGCCAAGTAAAATCCAAGATGGCAAAAATATTTTCCAGTTAACCTTTTCACTTCAAGCTACTCTTTGATTACATCTTGACCGATTTATACAGAAAATTTTCTTTAAAAAGTCAAACGCATGACATTAGATGTCAGTGGGTAGTTGTCAGTACCTCCGTTGGCTAAGTGAGGAAACCCCATGACTGAAGAGCTGTTACTTTTACTGATTATATATCCAAAGGCTAGTTGAGCTGAGTCTGGCTGTCCGTCTGAACCTAGGCTGTGCTAGAATGTGATTTGTGTGGGAGATGTGTGCTGTGCTGTGCCGCGCTGCTTCTGTATGTGCACGGACTCGCAAGCTATTTATCTTTCCCTTTGAAGGCTCCGTGAACGTTCTCTGCTAGTAAATCTAGGGAGCGCTGTGTTGTAAACCAAATACAAATGTTGTGCCAAGCATTGCAGCACAGCCCTCATGCCAGGAGAAAAATATCATGTCAGAAGTTTGCTTTTTTTCCCAGAGCATTCTCAGACAGAGTGTCAACTGAAGCGTCTCCTGGAACTTGGCATTAGAGCCGTTAGACAGAAAAGGGCAGCGAAAAACAAGGAGGCCGCACATACTCACACATGGTCTCTCGGTGCTTTACGCCGAGTTCTACACTGTTGAGTCAGAAGGCGCTCGGTTGTAGTTCTTTCTGTGAATCATTGTGATCAGGCTTGAGTCAGTCCACTGAGATAGCCAGCCTGCATGTTACCGTAAGGCCAAACCACACACATTCCCAAAAACAAGCAATCCTGCTTTTACTCCAACATGGAAAACTCACTCTTCACTACATTCAGCCTTTCTCTGCAGAAGTGGGTCATAAACAGCAGTGTTAACAGCAACTCTCAGTGCCTTCTAGCCTTAATCATTTCTGTGAAATAAAAATAGACATGTGATTTTGTTCATTTTTATTTAATAGAATAATTAAGCTTGTATTGAAACAAAAGGGTAAAATTCTTGGTACAGCGGGATGTGGTATCTACAGAGATGCAGCGAAGCGAGCGGTCATTGGTTAGGACTTCAGGAGCTGAGCTAAAGGCCTAGTCAGATTTACCACCAGTGTAACTTGGAACTCATAGTGAAACCAGTCAAGCTTTGATTTCCAGTGAGTGGTACCAATTTTGGAAAAACAAAATGTTACTCAGTGTGTTCTGGAATCCCAGACACAGCACTGACTTGAGAGTACAAGTGGTTGTCTAGCCAGGTTCCAGTTGGTTGTTAGAAATGGAAAAAGCAGTTTTTTGTCAAGACTTTTGAAATTAATTGCAGATTCTAAATGTAGGTATTTAGGCCAAAGCTGAGCTGTATGCTACAGTTTCTCATCAGGCGTAATGTTATTTTAGCCAAGGTTCTGGTGAGCTGTACCAGCCTGGCACCAGTAGCTGTGAAAGAAGATTTGTGAGTGGAGCATAATTCTGGTGCGAAATACTGGGGGGGTCATGGGGCGAATGGTCCAGGCCTCCTAATTAATCTTTTGGACCCTTGAATGTCTTAAAATAAAAATTCTGCAGGGTACCTGAAAAAAAAAAAAACGTACTATGAAGTTACGCTGTTCATTATGAAAAAGTAGACACTCAAATAAAAGTTCAGGTAAAAAGAGAGCAAAATGAATCCTGTTCAAGTGGATTTGGTGCAACACTCTATGAAAGATATTAAATACAAATCACTTTTCAGTTTTTGATCATTTTTAAAAATGTTGCACTACTATGTTCTTTTTTTGCTCTGTTCCAGTGATGTGTAAGATTTTATATTAATGTGAGGAAGAGCATGTTTCCAAGCCAGAAAAGAGCCGTTCCAAAATGAGACTTGTTGAAACAAACATTTGGGTGCCATCAGCGCCACTAAAGTGAATAAATTAGCAGTTAGCAGAGGCACCACCACCCCAGTCTGCCAATCCAGTGGCACCGTCCCCGATGTCCACGCAATGTTGAAAAGGCATGTCAGCCAAGACAGCCCCACAACATCCAGAGCCTTGAGGAACTCAGGGCGGATCTCATCCACCCCTGGAGCCTTGCCACCAAGGAGCTTCTTAACTACCTTAGCGACTTCAGCCTCAGTAATGGACAAGCCTATTCCCATGTCCCCAGACTCAGCCTCCTCACTGGAGAACGTGTCGGTGGGATTGAGAAGGTCCTCAAAGTATTCCTTCCACTGCCCAATGACGTCTTCAGTCGAAGTCAGCAGCACACCATCTCCACTATATACAGTGCTAGTGGCACACTGCTTTCCCCTTCTGAGTCGCCTGACGGTTTGCCAGAATCTTTTCGGAGCAGACTTAAAGTCACTTTCCAAGGCCTCACCAAACTCCTCCCATACACGGGTTTTTGCCTTGGTGACGACTGACCGCAGATCACTTGGCCTGTCGATACCTGCCAGCTGCCTCTGGTGTCCCACAGGCCAACCATGCCCGGTAGGACTCCTTCTTCAGCTTGACGGCATCTCTCACCTGGGGTGTCCACCACCGGGTTCGAGGATTACCGCCCCGACAGGCACCAACTACCTTACGGCCACAGCTACACTCAGCCTTACAGCCTTACAGTTCACCTGATCCAACTCACTACCAGGTGGTGATCAGTTGACAGCTCAGCTCCTCTCTTTACCTGAGTGTCCAAAACACATGGCCGCAAGTCCGATGACACGACTACAAAGTCAATCATTGAACTGCGGCCTATGGTGTCCTGGTGCCATGTGCACTTATGGACATCCTTGTGTTCAAACATGGTGTTCGTTATGGACAAACTGTGGTTTGTACAGAAGTCCAAAAACTGAACACCACTCGGGTTCAGATCAGAGAGGCCATTCCTCCCAATCACACCCCTCCAGGTCTCACTGTCATTGCCCACGTGAGCGTTGAAGTCCCCCAGTAGGACAATAGAGTCTCCAGGAGGAGCGCTTTCAAGCACCCCTCCCAAGGACTCTAAGAAGGCTGGGTATTCTGAACTGCTGTTCGGTGCATAAGCACAGACAACAGTCAGGACCCGTTCCCCAACCCGAAGGCGTAGGGAAGCTACCCTCTCGTCCACCGGAGAAAACCCCAACATACAGGCGCCGAGTCGAGGGGCTATGAGAAAGCCCACACCTGCCCGCCGCCTCTCACCATGAGCAACTCCAGAAAAGAATAAAGTCCAGCCCCTCTCAAGGAGATTGGACCCAGAGCCCAAGCTGTGTGTTGAGGTGAGCCCAACTATATCTAGCCGGTATCTCTCGACCTCGCGCACCAACTCAGGCTCTTTCCCCGCCAGTGAGGTAACGTTCCAAGTTCAATGCCAGTTTCAGCAACCGAGGATCAGAACGCCAAGGCCCACGCCTTCGGACACTGCCCGATCCACCACGCACCGAACCCTACTGCCCCTCCCATTGGTGGTGGGTCGATGGGAGGGGGGACTCATGTAACTCCTTCGGGCTGGGCCCGGCCGGGCACCATGAGTAAATGCCCGGCCACCAGACGCTCGCTGGCGAGCCCCTCCCCCAGGCCTGGCTCCAGGGTGGGGCCCCGGTAACCCTGTTTCATAGAGGTGGTTATGGATCACACTTTGTCTGACCTGTCACCTAGGACCAGTTTGCCATGGGAGACCCTACCAGGAGCTTTTGCTGCAGACAACTTAGCTCCTAGGATCCTTCAAGCACACAAACCCCTCCACCACGATAAGGTGGTGATCCAAGGAGAGGCATACAGAAATGATTTAGGCATGCATCCACCGCAGTGTTAACTGGTGATATAGAACTTGTTGATATATAACAAAAGTAAAAAAGCTCATTTTAAAACTAAACATTGATCAAATACACAGGACGTTTAATTTTTTGCCGCTTTGTCTGGAATGTCTGTTTACTAGTTTTTCAGTTCTTGGACCCCTACATTGCTATTTTTTTCAAATCCTATACTACAACAAGTAACTGCCGTATTTTTATACATTTATGTAGTTTTGAATGAGATGTTCTTCTTGGATCTTTCATACTGAAGCTAAATACAGCGTCATTCATCACATGTGCTCCATCATAACCTCACCAGCTACAAAACATGGGCCCCTCCAGGCCTGTAATCCGTCACTGAGTGGTGACATATCTTTCTCATTAATCCACCCTCACCACCACTTTGGGGTGAAAAGCCAACTCGGAGATCTATTAAAAAATGAAGCATAAAAGACTCGAGGCCTGAGAGCGAGGATAAAGGGCAGAACAATAACAATAAAAATAAAAAATAATAGAAAAGCAGAGGGGTGGTCATTAAAAAGAGCGTAGCAGCGGATCTCCCTGGGCTTGTAACTCTGACGGCATGTTCCAGGCACATGGGCTGCTGTGGATGCCAGTGGACATTTCAGAGTGGGACATCTCAGTTGAAAGCAACAGTTTGGCCAAAATCAAAGGTGCACAATTTCCTCCTCCGCCCAGAGTGTGGTCGTGACATGTTAGGTGTCTAAAGTTAGCTTCTTTAGTTTTGCACAAGAGCTACAAGGCTAATGGAGCTAGCTAGTGAAAGAAGTGTGTGTACATCAATTAGCAAACTTGCTGCAAATTGACTAGATTATGTGGTTTCTGACACTGTATGACACAGTATTATCTATAAAACTGACCAAAGGACTTTGTATAGCTGACAGGAGGCTGTAAGAGAGGTGAGCCAGGTTCACATCCCAGGACCGGGGTGTTTCTGGATGTGCTCTCATAAAAGCAGCCATTTGAATTTTGTCTGTACCACATTAGATCACTCAGCTCAACTGAGGCAAGTATGTTGTGATTTAGGCATGCAGTGTGCATGATGCTAATTGGTGCACATACGCTACCATTACTTGTTAGCTAGATTAGCTTCTTAACTCCGCTGTAAATGCAAGGAAGCAAACTTGGCTAATAGACTATATCATAACTTATTTTCCCCTCATACAAATGAGATGTGAACATCTAGCCTGGTGAAGACCATCTGGAGTCTCGTGAACTTTGGCTTTGTTTTGATCCACTTATTCAGTCTGGCATTCCCCCAAGTGAGTTTCTCTTTTTTTACTTGGACCAACCAGGCTGTCACAGGGATGATTCAGGGATGAAAACATAGTGTTGCAAAAGGTTGACTTTGACGCTAGGCCTATACGTTCAATGACCACTTTATTAGAACCTCCCCGTCACTGCTGGTGTGCAGTTAGAGATTATAGTCCATCTGTTGATGCACAGTTTGTTAGTCATCCTTTTGAGCTTCGTCAGTGAAAAACCAGCATCACTGCTGTGCTGAGAATGATCCACCGCCCAAATAATATCTGGAAAACAGCTGTCCTGTGGTCAGAAACTAACCAAGGATGAATAGGACACATGTGGACCGATTAATTATGCAGTAGCATATATAGACTACAGTCTGTAAATGTATACCTGTATAGTGGAGCTATAATGGTATGTTTATTATAAAGTGGCCAGTGAGTAGAAGCACAACGTAGATGTTTCCAATAAAGTGGCCAGTGAGTGGAAGTACAAGGTAGATGTTTCCAATAAAGTGGCCAGTGAGTGGAAGTACAAGGTAGATGTTTCCAATAAAGTGGCCAGTGAGTGGAAGTACAAGGTAGATGTTTCCAATAAAGTGGCCAGTGAGTGGAAGCACAAGGTAGCCGTTTCCAATAAAGTGGCCATTGAGTGGAAGTACAAGGTAGATGTTTCCAATAAAGTGGCCACTCACTGGGTGTTTCTAAAAAAAAAAAAGAGGGGGGGGGGGGGGACAGTGACAGGAAGTACAAAGTAGGACAACAGTACATGGCTTCCTTGTTTCTACATTCATTGTCCATTTTATCAGCTCCACTAATCATGCAGGTGGACTTTGCAGTTCTACAGTTACAGACTGTAGTCCATCTGTTTCTCTGCATAGCTTTTTAGCCCCCTTTTACCATGTTTGTGTATGGTCAGGACCCAAACAGGACTAGACAGCAGGTATTATTGGTGGGATAGATTATTGTCAACACTGCAGTAACACTGATGAGGTGGTGATGTGTTAGTGTGTGTTGTGCTGGTCTGAGTGAATCAGACACAGCAGTGCTGCTGGAGTTTCTAAACACCTCACTGTCGCTGCTGGACTGAGAATCGTCCACCAACCAACTAAAAACATCCAGCCAACAGTGTCCTGTGACCACTGATGAAGGCCTAGAGGATCACCAACACAAACTGAGCAGAAGCAGATAGCCATCATCTGACTTTACATCTAGAAGGTAGACAAGGTGACAAGGTAGGAGTGTCTAATAGAGTGGACAGTGAGTGGACACAGCATTTACAAACTCTAAACTATGCCCCTATTTGATAAATGGAGCTGATAAAATGGACAATCAGTGTCCCTAATATTTAATACGCATGCAGACTGGCTGAGCTTGTGCACCTCAAAGTCATTAATTCCCAAATTTAGCCTGATTCCCACAACGTTCTCTGCATTCCAAATCCGCATCCATGAAATCAGTGAACGTCCTGTAACTTCACGCAGGATTTTCTTGCAGTACAGGAAAGAGAAATTGTGCTGTTCGTGGCCAAGGCCTCAACACTTTGCTTTAACTCAAACAGAACCCCACGTCTGTCTTTAAAGTGATCGTTCAGTTATGATTTAACACACAAAAATTTACATATTTTTCCTTTTAAACCAAATAGTCAATCAGCCAAGATCAGAGATCTTCACAAGTCACTTCACATCTCGTTATTGCTGCATACACTGCATTGTACAAAAATGAATTTGAAACTACTTCAAATAATAAGACTTTCAAAACAACTTTAAACGGTTGATTAGTCCATAGAAACAGTAGTCGGTAGACTATATGACAGTAAGAACTCTAGACTTTGCTGGCTTTGCATAGTGAAACCTTCTTGCAACTTTAGTTGCTTGAAAGTTACATGAAACTAAATTGCGCTTGAGTTGCATAATGTAAAGCGTCCAGCCACCAACAGTTGCAAACATCTCAACTTCATGGAATAAGTGTCATAAAACACCCAATCAACACGCTGAGAACGCATCACATGATCATATCAACAACATCATGTCAAATGTTTTGAGTTCACTGGATTTATAGACAAGAAAATCAAATATTTTGGACGGTGGAAAAAGCGAACCCCCTGAGAGACGCAAGTTCAGTGTGAGTGGGTGGAGCTAAACTGCATCACAAAACAATGAATTCAGTCAGCCAAGTTTCCACATAGACTGTATGGACCAGGCAGTGGATGATACGTTTTGAAACTTTCACAATGTTTACTTGTCTGTTACTTAAAAGTGAGGAAAGTGGTTGCTAGGGTGTTATTTTATTATTACGTTGATAAAGATATTCCAGGTGGTTCCTATGGTGTTGCTTACCGACCGCTATGGAATCCCAGGCGGTTGGTTGGGTGTCACTAAGATGTTATCATGGCATCCCAGGTGGTTGCTAGGCTGTGGCTAGGTGGATGTAGTTGGTATTCCAAGAGGTTGCTTGGCTGTCACTAAGATGTTCCTATGGCATCCCAGGTGTTTGAGGGTGTTGCTAGGTGGTTGTAGTTCTTTCACAAGTTGTTGCTCAGGTGTTGCTATGGCACCCTAGGTGGTTGTAGTGGTATCCCAATGGTTGATGTGGTATTCCAAGTGGTGGCAAGGATGTTGCTAGTTATACATATTGAGTATTTTAGTGACATAAGAGGGGTGCACAAACCTTTGTCTACATAATTCCACCATTCCTTCCTATGGGGAAAAATGGGTCATTTAACAATCATTATATGAAAGCTGAACATCCCATCAAAAGTTTGTAAACAAGCACAACATTCCCAATCAGACTGAACTTTCCAGAGTTGGTTCAGTGTTGATATCTTAAAAACTAGGGCACAAGATTAACCAAAAAAGCTAATAATAATAATAGCAAATGGAAAAAATAGACAATAAAATTGTAATGTGCAAATCTAAAAACACATTGCATTTGGTTGAATAATGTGAGAATAACTCTGTGGATCACAATTTACTTTGGCTATTTAGCAGAACAACTGGATATGTTGCATATTTGTGAATTGCTTCATGCAACTGTGAAGCTGCACTGAAATTAGGGTGCATGCAATTCAACATGTAACTAGTTGCATGAAGGTTTCACCAGCCTAAGTGTTACAGGTAGCAGATAAATAGTTGAGAATCCATCTGTTTTTGGTCTTTTTTCTCTTTTCCAGTCTAGCTAATCCAAATCTAGTCTTTAACCCCTGACACCCCGTCCATAAAACATGCAACGTGTCCTCTAAATCACTGCTCCATAACAGGTGTTTGTAACCCATAAATGTATGTAAGAGCACAGTATTACACCCCAGCCAGCCTGTCCAGACCGAAATCAGCCTTAATTCTTCCATACTGGCCCAGAACATATGGATCAGACATTGATTCATACGCCATACAGCGCAGATGACAGTCCCCAAAGAAACCTCTATCACTTTACTAGGATTCGTCACTTCACCATTATCATTATCATTTTACCATCATCATCATTCCATATAAAACACAGAAGACTCATGTAGGTTCACTATGTAGGATCACTGGTGGTTTTATAGTGAAAATGGCTGTATCTGTGTTGTAGACATGGTGACCCCTGGTTCCCATCACCGCCACAGTAAAGAATATAGAGTGTGTAAGTTTCTCTACACTGTTTCACATCAAACTACTCTGAATGACTGTGTTTACATCTCCACCACTGAATTCTGCAGAGATTCTGAATTTTACACAGTTTGGGGTAAAAGTTTAGAGATTTAGACGTGCTGTTTGCGCGATGGTAACCTGGCAGCTCAAGAGCAAAACCAAAGACATCAAACACGTATTGGCCGATTGAGTCCATCAGGGCTAAAAGAGAAAACTGTGTCAATTCGATTTTTTAATCAAACTATCGCTTTAACACCTCATTCTAAGTATCATGTTGGGGATAATAAAAGAGTTGGTGAACAGTTTGAGCATCTGTAGATAAACCACAGCAGGACGCTTTCTCTCCTGGATGACCTCCAGCTGATGTTCAATGTCACCCACAAATTACACACCTCACACACTCAATTGCACACTAAAGCACACTCACACACACGGTAACAGATGTCAGGGTTTTATCACCTCTGACTGACAGCAGGCTGTGAGTGTGTATGTGTGTGTGTTTGGTGTTTGTAGGTGTAAGTATGTGTGTGTGTGTGTGTGTGTGTGAGTGTGTGTGTGCGTGTTTGTGTAGGTGTAAGTATGTGTGTGTGTTTGTGTAGGTGTGTGCGTGTTTGTGTAGGTGTGTGTGTGTGTGTGTGTTTGTGTAGGTGTAAGTATGTGTGTGTGTGTTTGTGTGTGCGTGTGTGTGTGTGTGTGTGTGTGTGTGTGTGTGTAGGTCTAAGTATGTGTGTGTGTGTGTGTGTGTGTGCGTGCGTGCGTGTGTGTGTGTGTTTGTGTAGGTGTGTGTGTGTGTTTGTGTAGGTCTAAGTATGTGTGTGTGTGTGTGTGTGTAGGTGTGTGTGTGTGTGTGTGTGTAGGTGTGTGTGTGTGTGTGTGTGTGTGTAGGTCTAAGTATGTGTGTGTGTGTGTTTGTGTGTGTGTGTGCGTGTGTGTGTGTGTGTGTGTGTGTGTGTGTGTGTGTAGGTCTAAGTATGTGTGTGTGTGTGTGTGTGCGTGCGTGTGTGTGTGTGTGTGTGTTTGTGTAGGTGTGTGTGTGTGTTTGTGTAGGTCTAAGTATGTGTGTGTGTGTGTGTGTGTGTGTGTGTAGGTGTGTGTGTGTGTGTGTGTGTGTGTGTGTAGGTGTGTGTGTGTGTGTGCTTTTTCATCATTAAGTGAGCGACTGTAATTCTGAGTTTGTCTCTGAGAGCAGGGGCTGGTTTTACTGCAGACACTGTGGAAAATGCTAAAAGGAATGCAAGACCATGAAGACAGAAAAACACAGAGAGAGAGAGGGAGGGAGAAAGGATGGATAGAAAAAGAAGCAAAGAATAGAAGAAAGAAGAGAAAGGGGCAGAAGGAGAAAGAGACATAGAGAGTAGGAAAGAGAAAAGTGGAGAAAGAAAGGCAAAATAGTAGAAAAGAGAGAGATTGAGAGACAGAAATGCTAGGAGGAAAAGGAGGAAGAAGGGAAAGAGGTAGAGAGAGTAAGAGGAGGAAAAACAAGAGGAGAGAGTAGATGGAAGAAGAGGAAGAGATAGAGAAAGAAAGAGTAAGAGGAAAAGAAAGGTAGAGAAGGAGACTAGGAGGAGGAATATAAATAGGAGAGAGTGTAGGAGGTAGGGAAGGAGAGTAGGAGCAAGAAAAGAAAGAATGGTAGAGAGAGAAAGAGAGTAGGAGAAAGGAGAGAAAGAGGGGAGGAAGAGTAAGAGGTAGAGGAGGAAGAGAGGTTGAGAGAGTAGGAGAAAGTAAAGGAGAGGAAGAGAGTAGGAGGAAGAAGAGAAAGGACAGAAAGAAAAGGAGAAAGAGAAAGAGGGGAGGAAGAGAAAGGTAGAGAGAGAAAGAGTAGGATAGTGATTGAGAGAGAATATGAGAAAGAAAAAGAGGAAGAGAGTAGGAGGAAGAAGAGAAAGAGATGAGGAAGAGAGGCTGATAGAGAGAGAGAGGAAGAGAGTAGGAGGAAGAAGAGAAAGAGATGAGGAAGAGAGGCTGATAGAGAGAGAGAGAGAGGAAGAGAGTAGGAGGAAGAAGAGAAAGAGATGAGGAAGAGAGGCTGATAGAGAGAGAGGAAGAGAGTAGGAGGAAGAAGAGAAAGAGATGAGGAAGAGAGGCTGATAGACAGTAGGAGAAAGGTAGAGAGAGTATGAGGAAGAAGAGAAAGAGTAGGAGAAAGAAGAGAAAGAGAGTATGAGGAAGAAGAGAAAGAGTGGGGGGGGAACAGGAGAGAGAGCAGGAGGAAGAGAAATTTAGAGAAAGAAAGAGAATATTAGGAAGAAGAGAGGAAGAGAGAGAAGAGTAGAGACGGAAAGAGGGGAGAGAGAAAGAGTAGGAGGAGGAGGAGGAGGAAGAGAGAGTAGAGAGGGAAAGAGAGAGAGAGTAGAGAAGAGATGAGAGAGTGAGTGAATGTGAAAAAGGAGAAGAGGAGTGAGAGAGGCAGGAGAGATGGGCTGATGTAAGTGGATGGATGCCAGTGAGTCCTTTAGTGTGTGTGAGTCGCTGCAGAAGAACACAAACCAGGAGCCAGAGGGATAAATTTAAAGACCCCTTCCCTTACACACTGAACACACCTCTCTCTCTCTCTCTCTCTCTCTCTCTCTCTCTCTCTCTCTCTCTCTCTCTCTCTCTCTCTCTCTCTCTCTCAGTCTCCTCATGGCTCGGCAGCAGCAGACATGGAGCTCCTGGTTTAGGAGAAGAGTCCAGACGCTTCTCCAGATGACCCTGCTACTGTCCGTTCTCTTCCCACCCTCGGAGCCTCTACCCTGGGACAGTGACTCCAGAAGAGCCCCTGAGCAGGTAAAGAGCTCTGAACACCTTCATGCAGTACAGACTGGTTTGTGGTCTTGCCTGACTGAACTGGAACAAACTGACCTGTTTCCACATGTTGCTCTGTGCATACAAAACAACAGAAAACGTGTAGATCCTAAACAAGTAACTGAAGTCAGGGACAGATGCTGAATCAGTTATTTAATCGATCAGTCACTTATTCGGTTACTCAGTTCGCTACTCAGTAAATCAGTCAGTTAATCAGTTAGTCAATGAATTAGTCAATCAGTTAGTTAATCGGTCACTTAGTCAGTCACTTAGTCACTTATTGAGTTGCTCACTTAATCAGTTAGTCAGTTAGTCTGTCAGCCGGGTAGTCAGTCACTTATTTAGTTAATCAGTCAGTTAGTCAGTTAGTCTGTCAGCCGGGTAGTCAGTCACTTATTTAGTTAATCAGTCAGTTAGTCAGTTAGTCTGTCAGCCGGGTAGTCAGTCACTTATTTAGTTAATCAGTCAGTTAGTCAGTTAGTCTGTCAGCCGGGTAGTCAGTCACTTATTTAGTTAATCAGTCAGTTAGTCAGTTAGTCTGTCAGCCGGGTAGTCAGTCACTTATTTAGTTAATCAGTCAGTTAGTCAGTTAGTCTGTCAGCCGGGTAGTCAGTCACTTATTTAGTTAATCAGTCAGTTAGTCAGTTAGTCAATATTGGCCCACCAGCCAGTTAATCAGTTAGTTAGTTACTCAGTCAATCAGTTAATCAGTAAGTTAGTCAGTCACTTAGTTAGATAGTGAGTTACTTAATCAGTTAGTTAATCAATGTCATTTAATCTGTCAATTAGTTTGTTAGTCAGCTGGTCAGTCTCTCATGCAGGAGTTAGTCAGTTATTTAGTAAGCTCATTAATGTGTCCAACTGCGACCCTATTTGGATTAAGCAGTTAACGACGATGATGATGAGGATGATGATGATGATGATGATGATGATGATAATTAATGTGTCCAGCAATTAGTGTGTCTGCCAGTTGCTTTAGAGACTTTATTTATTCAGCCAATTAGTTGGTTATTCAGGTATGTTGATAAAGTCAGTAGGTCAGTCAATCATTTAGCCAGTCAGTTAGTCGGCTTAGATATTTAGTTAATTTGTCAATTAGTCAGTGAGTAAGTCAGTTAGTTGGTTAGTCGGTTAGTTAGTTTGTTAGTCAGGCAGTTACTTAGTTAGTCAGTCAGTCAGTTAGTTGGTTAGTCAGTGAGTCAATTAGTAAGTCGGTTACTTAGTTAGTCAGTCAGTCAGTTAGTTAGTCAATCAGTTAGTTAGTTGGTTAGTCAGTCAGTTAGTTAGTTGGTATCCTGTCAGTTAGTTGGTATCCTGTCAGTTAGTTGGTTAGTTAGTTGGTTATTTAGTTAGTCAGGCAGTCAGTAAGTTAGTCAATCAGTTAGTTAGTTGGTTAGTCAGTTAGTTAGTCAGTCAGTTAGTTAGTTGGTTAGTCAGTTAGTTAGTCAGTCACTTAGTGTGTTATTTAGTCAGTTTGTTAGTGAGTTAGTTGGTAAGTAAGTCAGTCAGTTAGTTATTCAGTTAGTTGGTTATTTAGTTAGTCAGGCAGTCAGTAAGTTAGTTGGTTAGTTAGTCAGTCAATCAGTCAGTTAGTTAGGTAGCCAAAGTTCAAAGTTTTTCAACAATTTATCCCTTAGTTCATCCATGCTCTGCCCACAAACATCCATTCTCCTAAGGAAAGTTTGGATTTACAGTATGTTGAATCTGTAGAATTGTTAGTCCCTGTATCTAAATGCAGTGTGTGGTTAAATTCAAATGATACATATTTTTAAATGTGTGGAAGGTATTAGGACATTTGATTAGCTACAGAAAGTCCAGCTTAGTAACATATGAAGCTAGAACATCATCCGTATGGAGAAACTCTAACCAAACATTGTATGAGGTTGAATGAGTTGCTACACACGGATGTGTTTGTGGGCGGAGCTTAGGTAGATCATTTATATTAATTTGGTAACTTCAAAATTCTACCACGTCAGCGATGTACTCTTTCTGCTTCAACCCGATTGATTCAAACAATTGAAGAAATATTTTACTGTTATACCTTAATCTCCATCTGCCTCTCTGTCTGAGCCCATTTTCTCAGACATTTACTACATTTCTGCATACTTAGAAAAGAACAGAAGTCCTACTGATTCAAAACACACAATGGGGCAGGAGCACAGATTATATTACACTGAATATAATCCTTTGACATTTTAACAACTCTTTAATAATAAAAAAAAATTAAAAAAACACCAACAACAAGGAAAGTTTAGTTTTTCCTTAATTTGGGGCCTTTAAGCCAACAGTGAGGACTGTCCAAAATTTGGCTTAACATTCTGGCTAAAAAACATGTTGTTCTTTCATATTATATTTCAGTCTTCCTTTAAAAGGGCTGAATGCTTTTTCCCCTTGAGGTCCACGTGTGGTTTTATGCACATAATTTTTGACTTGACAAAGTTCCAACCTCTCTTTATCCCTTAGAATTAGACAGGCTGCTATTGTTACTGTACCTTTAAGACTTACATATGTAAATAACCATAGGGCTGATTGGCTGCCATGTACTGTATCTTGTTCAGAAAGCAGTCCAGGCTGAAATGTATGGAATAAACAGACTGAAATCATCAGGAATGGGAAAAAATAAACTGCTGGGTGGTCATAAGTAAACATACTCATGGGTGTGACATCAGTACCACGATGAATTCAAAACGAGCCACTTTAGTTTGGTTGGACTGGGAAACAAACAATGTTTCAAACAAAGTTTAAATCCTACTTCAGACTCTTTTTTACAAACATGAGGAGAATTTTGTTTTGTGGAAAAAAATCCTCACATTTTTGTCACATTTTTGTCAAAACAAACTGAGTCAGAAGCGCAGCTGCAGACCTGTTGACACAGAATGTAAAGTGGATGTAAATGTAGTTCATTATGTAACTAACAGTGTGGTTAATTTACGGGGCTCATAGCTTACATTTTGCTTGTATTTGACTTTTTCTAACTGAGCTTTGCTCATTTGAGTGGGTTTATATACAGGAGACGCACTGATGTAAAGGTTATGACCCTTTCCAGCCTTTCTTTATCCAATAGAATTGTTACTGTGCCTTATACACGTTTTGTATACACGTAAAATATACAGCATCAAACTGAAACGTGACATTTTTCTGCAAATTTAGGCGCATCATTTCTATTTATTTGCTGATTTTCACAAATTGGAAAAAAAGACCACAGTTTGTGTTTTATTTTTCCAAATATGTTATATTCAGTAAATAGACTGTACATGTGAATTAAAATGTAGTGTTGTAATCAAAACCAATAGAGCCAAGTCTGATTCAAGACTAAGACCTGGACGCATTGAGTCTGAGCCCAGACAGAGAGCAGGAGTCGCCGAGACTGAGAAAAGATCGAGACCGGATTAAGATTTTTTTCAAAGTATATATAAGGCACGTCTCTACCGGGTCGTGGGGGGTACTGGACTCTATCCCAGAGCTCACTGGTTGGAAGGCAGGGAACACCCTGGACAGGTCGCCATTCCTAAAACAATTCCACGTAAACTACATGACATCCATTTTTATTATTAAATGAAAAAATGAAAACATAAGTCATAATAATATTACGATCCACCCTGAGGGGATGCTTGAATTTTGGAACCACTTAACATCAATCAGATCCTTAACAAACAAATACTACAGTAGGCTGCTAACAGAACTCCTTAGCCTTCCTCTTCATAGTCTGACAAATCAGCACTTGGTAGTGCGGTTCTCATTCAGTGAGTCAGAAAAAGTGATCTGATCGCTTAAATCCACGCAAGCTTTTGTGGTCCATTGTTTAGGCTGCGAATTGTAAAAGTTTGTGAACCTATGAAACAGAGACTTCTTCGTTGTTTTTATTCTGGTTTTGTTGATATTCCAAAATAATTCACCTTCCAGTAACCTTAGCCTGAGGCCTCACACTGGTCTCAACAACAATTTCCAACTCCACTTGACCAGACCAAGACAAGACCATTAGATTATGGTCTTGAGACCATGGCCAGACTCGATTACTACAATACTATTGCAATGTGTCTGTAGAGGAGGATGTTTTAACTTCTTATCAGCAAAAAGAGCATAACTTGACCAGGGGCGCCCAAACTCTTGCACACAACTGTATGTAAGTGATCTCTGTTCTGATTGGCTGTCCTGTATTGTGCATCAATCAAAAAGCAATCCAGGCTGAAACACCCTTTATGACTTCAGCATTAATGGGCGGAGCTAAAGTGCTGTAGACTGAAAGGGTGGAGATATATCTAAATGTGGTTT
>NC_051232.1:2314390-2319390 GCF_015220715.1 Pygocentrus nattereri | reverse complement strand
CCACGCTGCCGGAACGGTGCTGACCTACAAACGGCCCAATGAAATCCGCAGCAGGGCCGGAGAGTCCATCACAGCTCCAGGACCGACAAATCAGGAGCTCCACCTCTATGTAAGGCTGTGAATGATTAGAAACCCTTTGTGCTGTTCAGTGAAGAACTTTTGACTGTAATGTTACTTGCAGAACCACCAAGTGTAAAAAACTCTTGTAAAAAAAAGTAAGAACCGGGTTCTGTTTGCACTTTTAATCACTCATTTTCCTCCAACAGTCCAATTTATTTATTTTCCTTCCTTTTTCTATTAATTAGTTTAGAAGATCATTTTAACAGCAGTATCATAAATAATGCTGGTTATACAGCTCTCAGCAATCTAGCAGTGTCAGCGATAAAATCATTTTATGATACGTTTTTTTTTTCTCTCTCAATTGTTTGAAATATTATAACTTATTTTTTTCCAAAATAAAAGTCTGTATCCATTTAAAATCTATCAGAAGAGATTAAAAACTAGATCTTGTAAGCAGGACAGTAATATGGGTGGTCTGAGGATGGACCATGTAGTCAGACTTTATCAAGCTAGCGGATCGATACATGCTTGCTATCTGGGGAACTAGGCTGCTGAGCATAGCTAACATGCTAAAATGATAGCCAACAGGCTAAACAACTCCACTATTAACACAGGCTTTTAATTACACAGGCTCCTTCCTATATACTGCCACGAATTCATGGAATTCTGGCTTCTACAGCTTGTGAATCCCAACTGGCTGCTTGTCAGACATGTTATGCACTGTTTGAGTGCAGAAAGCAGTATTTTATTGGGAGGCATTGGAGTTGCACCCAGCATGCAAAATGTACAACGCTGTTAGCTTGGTGCTACACACGGCTGGAAATCACTTAGAGGCACTAATGGAATTAGTTGTCATTGCGGTGCCAATTTGTTGAGCAAAAACTGCTTATAAAGTGAAGGTTTTCACATTAACAGTGTTATAGATGTTCATTGTTGTATGACAAAAAGTAAAAAAATCATGAAGTTACTTCAATATACAGTAACGGATGACTGGACATTCAGCACTTTCGGCAGTGCAGTGTATGCAAATGGGCAATCAAGAGAGCATTAAGATGACCAGAAAGCTAAAACAAAACAATTCATTACATTTATAGTAAATATAGAAAAGAATCATCGAAATGTGTCCGCTTCTCAGATCCTGTCCTGGATGATCGCTGCAACTACGCTGTTCTCGTCTCTCTGCTCCCACATAATAACACAGTAATACTCTGGATTTATATAGGGCCTAATCCAAGAACTCAAAGTGCTTCACACAAATCCACTGATTCTAATCAGTGGCTTAGCACCAAGGCCTTCAGAACTGCAATCAAAGTCAATATTCTGGAATAACCTAGAATAGGACCGTTTTTGACGTGTTCAACGCTCTTGTGTTTTTGCAGGACATGGAACGTTTTTGAACATTCATGTTCTTTTCTGTCTTTTTCAGGTTATTTATCAGCAGTCAAATATAACTGTGTACTACGAATACATTCTGCCCAAAGACAAAGACATCAGCACTCACTCTGATACACACACTCTCTCAGCAGTACTGCCTCTGGGTATGTATACACACACACACACACACACACACACACACACACACACACGGTCACTTTCAACATAACAATCTTCTGTTTTTAAAACATGATGAACAGCAATATTTTACATTAACAAACAATAAAGGAGTTTGACAGTATCTGCAGTTGTGTCCAACTAGCTGATTCGTAGTTTTGATTACATTCTACATTTCTCAAAATTTTAATGCATATTCACCTGATTACTCATACAGTTTCTCCCAGATGTGTTATACCTTAAATTTGTAAAGAAATGAAAAATTATTCAATTTTAAGGAACTAAGTCATTTAAGGTACTTTCCATAGAAGTAAGGCTGGCCTTAGATGGTGAGACTTTTATGCAACTATCTGCAAGTTGTGAGTTGCCTGCAACATAATTTCAATTCAAAAACAAAGTCACGCCGAACACAACCCTTTACTTCCCTGGTTAGGTAAATTAGCAGCTCTTATTTTTTTGATACGCAGTTTAGTTTTCGCCGTATGAAGTCATTCGTGAAGTGTAAGCCACATATGACGTGATCACATGATGTGTTCTCTGCATTTTGACTGGCTGTTCTTATGAAACTTGTTCACACAAAACTGAGAGATACTCGCAACTGTTGCAGCTGAGTTTCAAGTTGCAGGTCAAATGCAATTTTAGTTTCATGTAAGTTTCAAGCAACTGAAGTTGCTCAACATTATTTTGTGTAAAAAATAATAATAAATACTAATATTATTATTCTGTATTCTTCACGTAAGGACAGACATAGGATACAGAATTGGCGAAACACTGGTCAAAGTTTAAAATCATTCCTTGCTTTTATACTTTTGGCCTGTAATTAAAACCTTAACTTCAACAACCAAAAGCTAATGTTATTACTGCGTATGTACTATGACTGTATGTATACATACATACATACAGTCACATGATTATATACTGGTGTTTACCGACTGAGGCAAACCTGAAATAATAAATTAGCTAACTAGCTAATGATTTTGACTGTAGCTAAGTGTTTACTGTATGACTATAGCTACATGTTAGCCCAGCCCTATCACCCCATAGCTAATCTCTCCTAATTTAATTTACCACTATATTACATACAATCACACATCTATATGCTGTTTACTGACTAAGGCAAACAATGGCTACCTGAAAAATAAAGGATTTTGGCCATAGATTGCCAGCTAGCTTAGTAACTATTCCTGTCTTTGTTGGGTTTTTCATGTCCTTCTGTTGGATGTGGATTTAGCTAAATGCTAATCAATGCTAACCATAATCCCTGAAAACTGTATTTCACCAAACCTAACATAAAGCTCAGCAACCAAAAGCTAATCTTGAGCCTCTTTCTAATAAAACCTCTTTCTCCCTTCGGTCAGCAGAGAACCATGGACTGGAAAATGGAGGGACTGCAGGCCAAGTGGGCAGAGCCCACCCTAATCTGGTGCCCTCTGACCCCTCAACCCCTAGACCTCTCCCTCCCTACAGCTGGGTTGCCATGACAACCACTCCCTGCAGCGCCACGTGTGGGACAGGTAGGGGTAGCTTAACCAAAGAGCCCCTTAGAGACGTCACAACCGTTAACACATTTACAAATGACCGGCCATTCAGCCGGGAGCAGTGTAGCCCATTGATGTTGTGCTGTGGAGTGTTGTTACTGCGGGCGGTCTGTAGTTGTTGTGACTGGAGTGGACGATGTGGAGAATAAACGTTGTGCTGCTCATGGCTGTCAGGAAGTGAAAGGATTCTTACAGCCTTCTAAAGCATCCAGATACACTGGCTTAAGTTTATTTAGAGTATTTTATCCCATCTTAATTATTTGTTTCGTGCATTTCAGTCTGGACTGCTCTTTGACAGCTGATGAGGTCTAATTCAGGGCAGCCAATCAGAACAGAGGTCATTTGCATATGTCTATCATTAATGAACAATTAGTGGTTAACACATCCTCAGGCAACACACGTCTGTACATTTTAATTGAGCATAAAATGCGGTTTGTGCAAAAGTAATGGCACCTTTATATTTTATGCCCCCCCCCCCAATAAATAGACATAGTGTGTTAACATTTGCAGAATAATGTTATCTTTAAGCAAAGGTGTCATCCCATATTGTTAATCTGTGGAAGGTTTTCTCCTCAGTTTTAGAGGTATATGTGTGTGTAAGGCTGGGATACGGGAAATCTAGCCTAGTACGGTTGTGCCCAGGCTTTTTGGACAATAATATGAATAACTATGTACACTGTTCAACATTCATTTGTTTTTCTCTTTTTCATTTTATTGCACTGACTAAGTGATGTGCTCAGACTGTGGGTGGTGCTGGGCTGATTTGTGTGAAAAGTTGTCATTGCATATTAAGCTGAACATGGATAAAGCAAAACAGACATGAGAAATAAGCAAAGAGACCAGAGCACCACACACTAGAATTTTAAAAAGCGCTGCACTGTAATAATCAAATCGTCATTACAGAGACGTGGGCGTAGTTTCTGTGTCTGTCCTGAATCAGAACTGCTGCTGCTGCTAATGATTTTAACTGTACAAATGTACGATACAAGTGTCAGGGAATTTATAGTGTTTAGAGGCTGTAAATATAACATACTGTTTGTAGATGTTGCCATAATTTGACCAAGAGTGGCCAAACTTTTCTCTCTGACTTTTAAGTGGAGTTTAGGGGGGAAAACAAAAACAATTGTAGTATACATTTTTATTATCTTTGCTTTCCTGGTTTCCAATACTGTAGCACTACATTTCAAATCAACAGTTTTTTAGTCACTCCTCTTGAGAGGAGGCCATTGCTCCGCCCACCTGTATTGTTCGCAATCGACGTCAGTTGTAAACATTCGCAGTACTGATTGCGGGTCCTATCATATTCAATGCATTTAAAACGTTAGTACTCTGAAAACATTGATGAGTTTGTGGGAGCTGGTGGAAATGAGGTGCACATATAAGTCAATTTATTTATTTATTTTATTGAAATTATTTAGTTTCTCTGTCCAGGCATTTCATTTTCTGTAAAATAGACAATGATATAAAAGCTTTTGGCTTTTGATGGGTAGAGAAATTGAGCTTCAAGTGCAAACAATGATGCACTGGTAGACTGAAGGCTTGAGGCAATGAGGAATAGCAATGATTACAAGGTATGGCCTCTTTTCTGATTGGCTGCCCTGTATTGTGAAACACTCGTTATAACTTCAGCGTAAGTAGGTGGAGCTAAGCTTAATAAATGGGCGTACATATGTAAATTGTTTGGTGTTTCTTTAGTTTTACTCTGGAGCTACGAGGCTGATGTATCTAGCAAGTAAAGGTAGCCTAAATCATCACAGACTTGCATCAAACTGCTTTGAGTTGTTAAGTAATTGCACTTTCAGTAATGTAGACATTAGTAATCTGAGTTATCTAATCTCACTATCAGTAATC
>NC_051232.1:2306890-2309390 GCF_015220715.1 Pygocentrus nattereri | reverse complement strand
ACCAGATCTGCACACACATAAATAATTAGTGTACCTATAAACACAGTCACAGTCGAGTGCTGGTACAAGATCAGTCTATGCTCAATCAAACCACTAGCGGACACTCTAAAACACTGATCTTCTCTCCGTCACTAAATATATTCACTACTCTTGTGAGATGGGATTATTTGAGGTTAGCCACCGGATGAATTACTTTCCTGAATATGTGTGAGTGTTGTCCGAAGCCTTTGGAAGAACATTCTCCATGCTCAACAATGGAATAAAGCACCTGCACTTCTGAGTTCTGAAGAGTCTTCTCGTATTTCTTAGTTCGTTCGAATCTTTGTATTTTCTTTCAACAAACAATTGGACTCGTTTTATTTTACAAACCATAAATAGTACTTTAAAATAAGGCTTGGTGGTCAAACAAGTGTTGAGTAACGACAGGAGATTAAGAATTAGAGCTCGTATGCAGGACAGTTATCTGGGTGGTCCGAGGGTGGACTAGCAGTGGTTTACAGTCATCAGAGTGCTGACTTTATCAAGGCTGTCAGAAGAAAACCTCATATCTCCAAAATAGTAACTTTACAGGAGGAAGAACAAAAACTACTTTACTTTTAATGCAAGTCAATGGAACCAGACTTTTTCCGAGAAATTTTGGGTCATTACTTTTGGTTCAATCGTCATGCAATTTACATACAATGTAAAAGGCAACAGGCATTTTCAAATTATGTCAAAAGCTGAAAGATGAAGATACAAGATTTTCTTCCCACCGCAGTCTGGATGTATGGAGTGAGACAATAAGGGCTGATTGTTTGTCTATTCTAAACTACCGGGAGACTGTAATGCTAGGCTAGCTTGGCTACAGGTGCCAGACTGTAGCGGTTAACTAAACTGTTAGCATGCAGAGCTACTTTATGAGAGCTCGTACACAGACTACACTTACCATGTTTATTAATATACCTAACATTAGATAACGTGCTTTAGTAATTCAAGCCTTGAACAGTTCTTGAATTTGGAAGATACAGCAGCATATTCCCACCGTATGTCCTGTAATAGACGTGATAACCTCACTTATGAAGCACATATAATGATGTTTGGCCCTGAAATAAAATTTCCTTCACATGCACCTAAAGCCTGTAACAGGCTGGCATGAAGCTCTATAAACTGTTATAATGCATTATAACATTAGTCTCCACAAAGCTTCTATAAGGAAGTATTATAAAGTGTTGCGAAACCTGACTTATAGTCACATAAAGGGATATGCATGTAATTATAACTACTTAAGAGACATTATCATAAGTATTATAAGGTGTTATGCATGTTATATATCACCTCTAAATGTATTATTAGTGCATTAGTAATACAAGATTCATAGGAAGTGTTACTGATATAATTCCTAAATAAAAGATTTACAGTAATACAAATTTCTGAGAAATCTCATCTCGACCTGTCAGATCTTATCATTAAATGACAGATAGGAAGTTGCTCCAGTCCTGAGAGCGTAAGGGGTTATTTGGTGACTAATGTGTGTGTGTGTGTGTGTGTGTTTGCAGTGCTCTGCAGATTGTGGTGTGGGCAGTCGCAGTAGGTCGGTGGTCTGTATGATGAGTCAGATTAGTTCCCTCCCGCTGGATGACTGTGATGATGACAAACCAGAGGAACTCACACCCTGCAACTTGGGACCCTGTACAGAGCGAACAGAGTGGTACACGGGACCCTGGGGACAGGTACACACACACACACACACACACACACACACACACCTTACACAATACCAGGGCTCGGTTTCAGTTCTTTTTTTAACATGCCTTCACCCACAAATCACTTGGACATGCATCACAGTTACATGACTTAAGTGGCCACTCATGTCAGGAGGTGCATCATGCATAGCAGACGAGTGGGTTGTAACCGAAAGCTGAACAAATCAAATGTTATGGTTTTGAAACGTTACGTGTTTAGAGTAGCTCACTGCTATGGCTTGTAAACAGCTTTTCAAATTCAAATTCAAAGTGAGTGAATATTTGCAAATAAACAAAGTTTATCCGTTTGAACATTCAACATCTCGTCTTTGTAGTGAATTCAACTGAATGCAGGTTGAAAAGGATTTGCAGATCATCGTCTTCTGTTTTTATTTGTTTTACACAGCGCTGGAATTGGGGTTGTATTAAAACTGGGCAGGTTTGAAACAAGAGCCTACAGCTTGCTACAGAGCTAATATTAACTCAGTTTCATAACCAAAGAAATGATGTCCGATCCATTCGAACAACATCAAATCCAAAATAAAATATAGTTTGAAATGTTCAGTGCGCTCTGTATGAATATATTATGACAAAAACCAAGTGCGTGACCGTTTGCAATTAGCTTGAATGAGCATTCGTGCAAACATTCTTGCGAAACTTGGCCAACCTGGCAACAGTTGCTACGAAAGAGCGCCTTTGTGGACGGAGCTTGAACGGGTCAACCTGCCATAGACTGTGTGGTAAACTAACAAGTATTTCTCTTATTGATTGATCTGTTT
>NC_051232.1:2216890-2304390 GCF_015220715.1 Pygocentrus nattereri | reverse complement strand
GCTGATGTCTGTGGAATATGACAGCATTACTGACTTCATAGCTCACCCTGACATCATACCTCTCCATTTTAAAGAATAAACCATAAATAAAGTGGCCCACATGTTTAGCACCTGATCGTGCGAATGAAAGAAAGGGATGAGAACGTGTCCAAATGTCACTGTCATAACTAAATGTATCTCTGAAATGGTAACTTTATAGAAGAAGAAAATAAATCTCTATAACTTTAATGTACAGAACTGAGACCACCCTTCACTTGTTTCATTTCCAGTCAAAACAGCCATTAAGTACAAGCTATTCATTTTTCAGCATCAGGGGGAAAAAAAAAAGAAAGAAAAAAAGAAAATGACATAAATACATAATTACATAAACTAAATATATTACACTATATAACACTATTTACAGTATTTATTGTGTCCACTCTTTACATTCATTATAGCGTCCAGTCTTTTTAGGAGACTCACTTTGTTTTACAAAGAAATCTGCAGGACTGTTTTTCCACACCTCCAAAGTTCAGTCCTGGAAGTTGGTTGCATTTACTGCTTCTCTCAATCCAAATAATCCCAAACACATTCAGTGATGATGAGGTCCGGACTCTGGGGTGGTCAGTCCACTGTTCTGAGAACACCAGTGGCTTCTTCGTTTGATTTGCAGATGTTCTTTAAATACTATGATAATATAATATTGTTTAATATTATAAAAAATATAAAAATGAAGTGCCTTTTGTCTGATGGGGAAAGTGTTGGTGGTCTATCAGCTCTTGCAGGTGGTTGCTAGGAATCCCATTTTCTCTGCAGGCTTTTAACCAAATTTTGTTTTGGCTGGAAATGAAATAAATGATGAAGACAGCTGGTGTTTTCAGATGGGGTAAAATAAGTGAATTAATAAAAAACAGAAGTGGGTTTAGTGCGACAGCAGCAGTGTGTTGAACCTGCGCCTGGACGCTTACATGACTGAAGTCACGTAGACCGCTAGACGACGAAGAGGCTTTAAGCTCAAGGAACCACACAAGGCACACAAACACAGTGAGGCAAATCAAATAATCTGAGTGCTTCTTTTTACGAGCTGCTTTTTAATTTTCTTTAATTGATCTCCGTGGGGTAGAGGGTGGCTGGAACATGAGCAGAGGAATACAGTTTAACTATATGCAGCTGTTAAAGTTTCAGTAAAATGGTCTCTTTTTTTTTGAGAAGTCTGTTCTTCTCTTTCCTCTTTCCAATTTGAGCAAAACTGAAATGCAGTGTTCCTCCGTCTCCTACAGGGTGTGTTTGGTGTCTGGAGTTCACAGCCATTTATTAAGTCATAAAAACAAAGTTTGTCATAATTATAACAGTGTCTCATCATTTTGACTTGCTATCACATAATAATGGCTTACCATGTCATTACTATGACTTGGTATCTCATAATTATAACTTGCTTCTAATAATGGCTTAGCATGTTGTAATTATGGCTCTCTCATTATTATGGCTTAGTAGCACATACGATTCAATCTCATATGACTTAGCATCTCATAATTGTCATAATTATGACTCAAACATGAGAGCATCTCATAATTAGGACTTTCTCACAAAGTCCGAATTATGAGATAGTTTTCTCATTATTATGACAAGTATTTGTTTTGAGCTATTAAGTCATAATTATGAGATAGCAAGTCACAATAGTGAGACACTGTCATCATTACTGAAAACCTTCTCATTATTATGACCCATTACTGGGCTTTATATATTTCTTCTGTAGGCTTTATTACTTCCCTGGAGGACAAACACAGCAGACTAGCAAGCACTGCAAGTATTCCATGCTGGTCTTTGCTGGTTTATCTGGTCATCCAGCATGGTCATGATGGTTGACCAGCATATCAGCATTCAAAAAAAGCAACATAGGCTGGTTTTGCTGGTCTACGCTGTTTGTTCAAGCAGTACTGTAGCTATATTAGTAGCTACTCTAGCCTCGTAGCTCAGGTGCAACACCAAATGTGCATCTTGGCTGAGAAACTACTCAAACACCAACACTGGGGGGCCACAGCAGTACGTAGTTTCTGCTTCTATGTAACATAATTACCTGAAGAGTTGATTCAGTTATCATGACATGTTTGTTACTAAAATAATCAGGTGTGTTTATGCAGGACTAACATTAAACTCTCTGCTGGAAAAAAAGCCTAGAAACCATTAAGTGTTTCTCTTGGTCCCCAGTGGTTTTGTCATGTGATGTTTTCTATAATTGTCATTTATAATTGAGATCCCTATGTAATCAGACGACTGAGTCTTAAAGCATTTGCTGTTTTCCTAATGGAACCTAAAGGTGTTCTACAGGAAACTCGTGGTCTCTTATGGGAACCATTAGGCCAACTCCCCTTGGGAAGCAAAGCAGGGCTCTGTTGAGGCCTTTCGGGACTGTATTGTTACAGTAGTGACCTCTAGTGGCAGTGAACACATGAACATGAAGGAACTCGGAGCTTTAATTAACCTGCTGTAGTGTAAAACCCGTCTATCTAAACTTCTCTTCATCCAGATTCATGGAGCGCATAAAAATAAATAAATAAATAAATAAAAAGGTTCCCAAATATTCCCTAAATGAAATTTCTGTTTTAGAGGCCTACCTTATAAACATTTCAGCGCTAAATCTGAGGCCAAAGTCCTGACTTGAGCACCGAGTACTGGCTCCTACTGCTGGATTACTGGCATGGAAACACATTTCATCAAGTGATTAAATGCCACGAGAGCCATTTGCTTTGCTTATGGATTTGCAGTGGAGCTAAGGTTATGCTTCATCAATTGGCATTATGGTTAAGCCATCTCAAACTTGGCTTAAGCATGACGCCAAATGGGCTAAAAGCAGCCACCACCTTGACACCTGCGTTTTGTCTGTAACGTTTTATAGCACCTGCCTTGCTGAACTTTTCCTTTTAAATGAGGTCTGTTTTCATTTGGATTATACAATATTTTAGCAAGTATAATCATATTTCAGCCACATGCTATATCTCTCACAGTGATACCCAACAAACAAACAGAAGGACTGCAATGACAAAAGGATGGCAAATGCTTGACCTTGGAACCCCAGAAACACTAACTCTGCTTTAATTGCTTTAAGGGTTGGTCACTAAATTCAGTTGAATGTTTTTTCATGTTTTTGTTCTCTTCGCAACCAATTAACAAAATAACCACAGAGCACAAAAAGCATCTCATAAACTCTGGGGAAGTATTTAAATCACATGGCAAACACTTATCTTTAATTTTCTTTACAGCTTTCAGCAACACTAAAAATAAGACAAAGTCCAAATAAATAAGATACAAATATGAATTAAACATTGGCCAAATGTGCTTTGGGGGCATCAGTAGCAACATCGTTTTTAACATAATTAGCTTTTTTTTTCCTCATAACCTCAAACATTAATAGGGTTAGTGATTGTGAATAGTGCACAAGACAGCTTACAAACCGAAGAGGCAGGAAAATCAATCTCAAAAATAGTCTTCAACCTAAAGTGCAGGAAAAAAAAAAAAAAAAATTATAATAATAATAATAATAATAATAATAATAATGCTTTGGAGCCCAAAGAAAAAAAAAAAAAAAAAAGACAATCCTATAGAAGGGAAATTTCAGCATCCTTTCAATCGTCCATTTCTCCGGGGGGAGGGGGTCAAAAAAAAAAAAAAAAAAAAAGTGTCCCTGACTTTTGGGATATTGGCCATCCCTGATAATTATTTTGGTCTTACTGACACCATCTTAACAGTATTAACAAAACAAAACAAAAATCTCAGGTTTGTTGGAGCTCTCATTAATTACTCCCTCATTTAGTGTTTTCTCTACACTTCTCTAAAAACACCCCCACAGTTCAACTCCCATCTCTCTCTCTCTCAGTTGCTTTTGCTGTTGCGTGTTTCGGGCGTCCTGCAGGCGCGTGGGCTGAGGTGGGCGACGTAGTCGTTCTGGAAGCGAGAATTTGGCGTCCGCTGCCTCTTCCTCTCGCTCTGCGTGGTGAAGAAAGCATCTTCAAAACGCATGCTGGAGGCTGTAGACTAGACACGCACAAATAAACAAACAACCAATGAATTCCTATGTAAACCCTCACAGATGATGGATTTGACAAGAAGCTACAAGCAAATACAAGGGACAGAACATTGGAAACACCGATATTCGGGCAGTCGTGGGCTGGAGGTTAGGGAGCCGGCCCTGTGACACGAAGGTCGCCAGTTCAACCCCCGGAGCTGCCAGTACATGACTGAGGTGTCCTTGAGCAAGACACCTAACCCCCACTGGCACTGCGGATAGGGCTGCCCACCGCTCCGGGCAAGTGTGCTCACTGCCCCCTAGTGTGTATGTGGTGTTTCACTTCACGGATGGGTTAAATGCGGAGGTGAAATTTCCCTGTTGTGGGACTAATAAGGGTCAATTAATCTACTGTCGTGTTCGTGTAAAGGCATAGGGCCATCCTGTGCCTTTAGTCTGGTTTCAATATATAGTAAAATGCAAGAGTCAAAGACCACCAGTTCAGTCAAAAAGCCATAAAGTGCAAGTTATTAAATTTTCATCAAGAGGAAAGAATCAGAAAACACATTTAACTGAAAATGACACAGAAGCCTCAACACCTAAACAATATCACATTTTAGAAATGCACAGTATTTAGTGTGTGGAGGGGGTGGGTGTCCTGATTTTTATTAAGACAGAGGGGTAGGGCGAAGTGTTAGGGATACATGGCCCTACAAACAGAGGTCTTTCAGAGGTACACTCCAAACAGAGAGTTATGAGAAGAATTAGGGATGGGTGATGATAAATATTAAATCACACCCCCTCTTTAAAGGCATATGAGGTCCTAAATCTAACTAAAGCCCAGTCTACCCTCCTCTGCCATCACTGCAGGTTGGCAGGGCCACTTACAGAGTACCGCTAGTAACCTGTTAACGAAGCAATGATCTTGTTTATTTGAGGGTCCCATGAATATTTCAACCACTAGCCCAGTAACTCAGTTCCATCGGTTGGTTTTAAGATTGGAAGCGTAGAAGAGTTAAATGAAAGTGTCGTCTCTGTAAGTGTTGCGCAGTCCTGAGTGTTAAAACTACCTGCATGTTTGGCCTATTTGGAACCATGTTAGCTGCTTTATGTAGTTCCAGATCCATCATTCCAGCTAATATGTACGTGTTGGCTGCCCTTGTGATTTAGCTCCACAGTCCTTTACGCCTGGTGTTTCCATTATTGTGCCCACTTCCTTCAGTGATCTTTATTACACAGGACAAAAGATCAATTGAAGACTCACAAGACGACCTTTAACCTTTTTGGGCAGGTCCTCATCCAGCGTGTAAATGTCCTCTCTCTTAGCCAGCACCTGAGAACCATCTTCAAACTCCACCTTACAAATGTGCACAAACATTACATTTTATTACAATAAACATCACGTTAAACAACACACAACTGCAAATGCACTGCTGCTGCACAAAACCCAGCACTTCTGTATCAAACGCCTGTCAAATATCAAAATAATCCACCTATTCTAAACATTTGAGTCGGCCTGGCTGTGCTTATGCAATACATTCCCTCTAGAAAACTGTACTGTCTGTGTACCTGATACATGTACGTGGTGTTGGAGCCCAGATATTTGGCACCATAGAAAAGTCCATCAGGCCACTTGACCTGCACAGCTTCTCCAACTTCTGGTGGTCCAAGCTGGGCACAGTCTCTGCTCTGCGCAGGGTAGAGGACAGAGACGGACATGGTTATTCAAAAATGCAGGTTTCTTTAAAAGTTATCTTCAAACTTGTTTGTGTAACTGGGTGTTTAAATAAAGCACATGTAGGATGTAATGAGGCTGCATCTTATTATAAGCAAAATGTTGACATACAAATGAAGAAGTCAGTGACCACCCTTCATTTATTTACTTTCCATTCAAAACAGCCTTAAAAGTTCTGTCAGAAAATATATGAAAACATAATTAATAGAAGCTATATATAATATTTTTCCAGTATTTATTGTGTCCACTGTTTGCCTTTATTACAGCTTCTACTCTTTTCAGGAGACTCACTTTCACTTAAGAAATTTGCAGGCATTTTTTCCACACCTCCACAGAAGTTCAGTCTTAGAAGTTGGCTGCACTTTGCTTCTCACAATTCTACTAATTCAAAATACTTTCAGTGGTGTTGAGGTCTGGACTCTGGGGTGGTCAGTCCATTGTTCTGAGAACACCAGCAGCTCCTATGTTTGATTAGCAAATGATCTTTGGTAAGGACTTTTTATCTGATGGGAACCGTTAGCTAGTCTACTAGGTCTTGCGGGTTAAAGTGGGCTGTTAAAGTGGAGTCACACTTCTTCTGTATCTTTCTTCTGTATGACTATTTTCCTTCCACTTTCTCCTGCAAGTGGATTATCTTCCATCTAATCTCATCAGAAATACCTCCTGAAAATGAATAACTTGCATTTAACGGCCCTTTTGAGAGGAAATTGGTCTCTGACTTTTGCACATTACTGTATGTTAATTTAATAGCACTTTATTCTATGTTAAACGTGCAATTTCTATTGGTTCATTCATCATTAAATATCTGCACAAAGTCAAAGGCATCTAGTGTTTTCAGATGTCCGCTTCTCACAATCCATTTAGTCTCGATTACATATTTAGACTCATTAGATGCAACTAGACTTGTAACATTAGCAGAGTTGATGGACAATTAGCTGGGTTTATTTTAAAGACTTTAGATTGACTATATAGATCGAGAATCGACTACTATCTACTACTATAGTTTCATTTAAAGCCACAATACTAAAAGGTTGTGACGTTGAGACAAATAGAGCAGTGCAGGAAGTCGCTGAGCACCAAGGTGTGTCATCTCTGGATGGTATGCACATCTGATGTGTGGTAGTCTTTGCTTTGTTTACTGAATGTTCACTAACTGACTCACCACAATGTCCTCAGGGTAGGTGTCGTTGCTGAATGAGCCGTCGTCAAACATGACCTCGTAAAAGGTTTGAGCCATTACTTCAGTGACGCGGGAGCTGTAGTAACGCAGGTTCTTGTGTTTGGTGATCACTGTTTGACCCAGAGCCAGCTCTGTTCGGCTGACCTTCAGCTTCTGAGCAAAAAAGTAAATAAAGTTGTATTAATATTAGTAAAGAGCTGTACAGTGTTTGTCGGTTTCTTTCTATGCATTTTTATAAAGTCACGAGGTCCAGATATTAATACACCACTTTTTCATTCATGAGAATGAATATTTTATTTTTTTTGAGAACACAGTTTGAGTAAAGATGGAAATCGCTAAAAACTTGACAGGTGACAACAAATAAAGACAACAGGACTGGTAACCAAAAAAGACAAAACAAAAAAAAAAACAACAGTAGTGATAATGACTTTCAGTTTAAAGGAATAGCCTAGCACCTTTCAACCTAATCTCTACCTGCAGACAACAACAAACTTTGACCCATAACTCATCTATAATAGGAATAATTGAGCAGTTGCTGAATTCCAGCAAAAAAAAAATCTTAACACAATTTTTCACTTACACCAATTGTATTAAATCAGCCAAGACACGCTTGGAGTCCAAATTTTGCTTATTTAGCTTAAAACTGGAACCGTGAACCTAACACTCCTAACAAACACTAGAACTCAACTGCCACCCAAATATTTTTTTTGCCGTAAAAATAAATAACCAGACCTTTTCTTTAAACTCAAACACCTCAGCTGACGGGACTTAAACTCAAACACCTCAGCTGACGGGGCTTAAACTCAAAACACCTCAGCTGACGGGGCTTAAACTCAAAACACCTCAGCTGACGGGGCTTAAACTCAAAACACCTCAGCTGACGGGGCTTAAACTCAAAACACCTCAGCTGACGGGGCTTAAACTCAAACACCTCAGCTGACGGGGCTTAAACTCAAAACACCTCAGCTGACGGGGCTTAAACTCAAAACACCTCAGCTGACGGGGCTTAAACTCAAACACCTCAGCTGACGGGGCTTAAACTCAAAACACCTCAGCTGACGGGGCTTAAACTCAAACACCTCAGCTGACGGGGCTTAAACTCAAAACACCTCAGCTGACGGGGCTTAAATTCAAAACACCTCAGCTGACGGGGCTTAAACTCAAAACACCTCAGCTGACGGGGCTTAAACTCAAAACACCTCAGCTGACGGGGCTTAAACTCAAAACACCTCAGCTGACGGGGCTTAAACTCAAACCACCTCAGCTGACGGGGCTTAAACTCAAAACACCTCAGCTGACGGGGCTTAAACTCAAAACACCTCAGCTGACGGGGCTTAAACTCAAAACACCTCAGCTGACGGGGCTTAAACTCAAACACCTCAGCTGACGGGGCTTAAACTCAAACACCTCAGCTGACGGGGCTTAAACTCAAACACCTCAGCTGACGGGGCTTAAACTCAAACACCTCAGCTGACGGGGCTTAAACTCAAAACACCTCAGCTGACGGGGCTTAAACTCAAACACCTCAGCTGACGGGGCTTAAACTCAAAACACCTCAGCTGACGGGGCTTAAACTCAAAACACCTCAGCTGACGGGGCTTAAACTCAAACACCTCAGCTGACGGGGCTTAAACTCAAACACCTCAGCTGACGGGGCTTAAACTCAAACACCTCAGCTGACGGGGCTTAAACTCAAACACCTCAGCTGACGGGGCTTAAACTCAAAACACCTCAGCTGACGGGGCTTAAACTCAAACACCTCAGCTGACGGGGCTTAAACTCAAACACCTCAGCTGACGGGGCTTAAACTCAAACACCTCAGCTGACGGGGCTTAAACTCAAACACCTCAGCTGACGGGGCTTAAACTCAAACACCTCAGCTGACGGGGCTTAAACTCAAACACCTTAGCTGATGTGGCTTAAACTCAAACACCTCAGCTGACGGGGCTTAAACTCAAACACCTCAGCTGACGGGGCTTAAACTCAAACACCTCAGCTGACGGGGCTTAAACTCAAACACCTCAGCTGACGGGGCTTAAACTCAAACACCTCAGCTGACGGGGCTTAAACTCAAACACCTCAGCTGACGGGGCTTAAACTCAAACACCTTAGCTGATGTGGCTTAAACTCAAACACCTTAGCTGATGTGGCTTAAACTCAAACACCTTAGCTGATGTGGCTTAAACTCAAACACCTTAGCTGAGGAGGCAGCATGACTTATGACTTACTGTGAGCTACAACAATGAACCAAACATCACCACTACAGGCAGCCATTTCAGACAACACAAGGGCTGGTATTCGTAAGGCAGGGCTGATCTTGGGTTAGATTGCTCCATATTTACAATGGACACTAATAAAAACTGACTTCAGATCAGTACACCCACTTCAGGAGGTCTGTGTGTCCTACACCACACTGACAAGGCTGTGCCATCTTTTTAAAGATCTGGATGCTGTCTGATCTGGATCTGGATACTGTTTTGGTGCTGTATTTAAACAGAAACCGTCTGGGCTATTTGGGTGACTGAGTTCTAGTGTTTGCGACCAACATCGGCCTCACAACTCCAGTTCAAAACTAGCAAAAGTTTAGACTTCAAACATGTCGTCGCTCTTTGACCACATCTTCGGTAAGACATTCTCTGAGGTCTGCCCTGGAGTGTAACGGCCATAGTTTCGATTAACTGCATTTTGAGTCAGTGAGTTTTCTATGCTTAGCAAAGTGATGTGTTAAAAATATTGTCTGTGGTAATCGAGTGAGGATACAGATACAGCTGACAGAAATTAGGTTGAAAAATCATCTTACAGAATCAAATGTACAAAGAAATTACAAATAGCTTTAATAAGTGTGATGCTATTTTGGAGTAAAACAACATCAAATGAACATAGAAGGTGTTCCTAATCAGTGGGAAATGAAGTGATGTCCATGACTGACAGGTGAGGGGGCGGGACTTTACCTATAGGGGACGGGACCGAAGCACAGCAGCAGTGAGTATACTCACAGCACTGGAGCTCCGTGATTGGTGCCTGTGGCAGGTGATGAACACCACATACGGCCAATCATCAGGCTCCATGGTGACACCGGCTGCGTGAGCACAGGTGACATGGAAGGAGGTGGGACAACGGCCACAGGAACACTGAATACACGACCCAGACAGCTTCTTCATGCGGTTACGACAATATATACACTTCTAGAGCGAGAGAGTGAGAGAGCGAGAGAGAGGTTAGTTTACAAACAGCAGCAAATAAACATCACTTTCATGTTTTATACATTTACGCATGTTTGAGGTTTTAAGACATTGTGCATACACACTTCTGACTTGTACTGTCTGTGTGTGTGTGTGTGTGTGTGTGTGTGTGTGTGTGTGCGTGCGTGTGTGTGTGTGTGTGAAAAAGAGAGAGGGTAAGAGAGTAACGCACCAGTTTGTATCGCTGTGCAGGAATAGCACTGACATCAATGGGACTCCTCTTCACTATGTCAACAAACTTCACCTCAGGAAGTCCCACAGCACACATCACATGGGCCCATCTAGAACACAGTAATACCATCTATAGAGTAATGCCCACCTTTATTTATAATAGCACGGTATTAATATATTCTAAGCTTCCTTCTCAACATTAATTATTACTTTATATTACTTTTGATTATTGTATATTGGTATTAAAATTTACCTTAATACTGATCATTCAGTCAACAGTAATACAGATTACATACAAGAGTAATAACAAATGTCACTATAGCCAAATTAAAGTCAAATGGCAGCTTCACAACATAAAACAATCTAAATGTGAACAGACTGTGTTACAGTTTACATGTGACTATGTAAGGCAAATGAACAATATCCTCACCTGTTGTCTGTTGTTCTTTTTAATGCACCTCCTCTTAGGTTACATAAACAGCAATCCTGTAATAAACACACACACACACACACACAAACATTCACAAGAGTTCACTCTTGTTAAGCAACATCTGAACAGTGATCATCTTATATAGAACTTCTTAGAGGGAAAGTTGTGTCAGGTTTTATCAGCACTGATTAAAATAGGACTTGTATAACATCCATGTGTACTTTCAAATATCACAATGTGTCCTGTGTATTATATCAACATCCTGCTTATCTGAAATTAGAAATGTGTAAATGTACAGGAATAAATATCAATGATTCACCCTAAATAACAGCTAAAGTACAGTATTTATCATTTAAAGAGAGAAATATGAATTGCCTGATTACATACAGCTGTTAAGTCTCCGCATGAACACCGGTCACACATCCACTCTTGGCTGACATCATGGGCAGCAACACCATAGCAACCTTGATATATTTAAAAACAAAATACATGAATTACCAATAAAGTCCCCTCCCCGTTACTGTCAGACTGAGAAAACTACAAACTACAGATTCATACTGGATTCAATTTTGATGGCAATCAGTAAAAGTGCTGCACTGCTGTCTCCCCAGGTAAAACTAATCCAGCTCAAACATGGTTTCTGTTGACCACTGTGTGATTGGTCTGCTGAGTCATGCGTGTTACACCTAGGGAGAAACCAAGGCTGCCTCTTTATGAGGACCAAGGCTCTCATTGATAATCACTTTAAAGGTAATGGATGTGCGTGGTGTTGTGATCATTTCTGCCTAATAACTCGGGTGCACAAGTGTTGTTTAGAGGCACGTACTGGCATGAACCTGCACACAGCACCGGCTGCAGGCCACGAGGGGGCTGGAGCCGTCCTCCTCGAGCAGTGTGTTTGGGGGGCAAGAGCCCTCACGGTACGCAAAACAGATTTCGGGGATCAAGGGTCGTGACTTCACTTCCTGCGACTCCACCTCAACCTTATTTTCATCCGACCTCTCCTCAGGCTGGAGATGGGTGGGAGACAGAATTTTACAGAATGTATTGAAAACCAATCAAACATGTTGAACAACTTGATTAAATGGCAGTTCCACCGATTTCTAAAAATATTTGCATAATAAAAGTGATAAAGTATAAATGAAGTAATTGAGAGTAGTTTGGCATGAAAAGCTCTTTTCTAGAGAAACTTACTGACTCAGAACTACACTGGTGGTGATGGGAACCAGAGGTCTAATTATAACCAATTTATTACATGAAATGGTTACAAATACGCTGCATGATGCCTGAGACATACGATATACTTACAACAGTCTTATAATAAAATTCTGGTTAAAAGTATTTTCAAATCATTTAATGATGGAGGGATATATGCAGGGCATTGTGATGCAAAAAAGAATCATCGCTGTTTTACCATCATCGAGATTACGTATAAAGACTCAAGGGGACTCGTGTAGGTTCACTGGTGGTTTTTGCATAGTACGTAAAATGACTACATGTGAGTTGTGGACATGGTGACCCCTGGTTCCTGTCATCACAACTGTAAAGAAATCAGAGTCTCCACGTTTCTCTACAATGAAGCATTTCAAACCTCTCTATAACAAGAAATATGGTATATTATTATTAGCATTATCAGTATATCATTATACTTGATTCAAACAATATCATGAAAAACCTGAAAATAAAGTAAAATGCATATATTTGGTTATGCCACTTGCTTGTACAGAAAAGGAGACCATGTTATTATAATTTCCTTATAGTGATAAATTGTCACAGTACACTTTTCTGAGCATTGTGGACACTGTCAGTATTGAACACTGACTACATGTTTTACTACAAAGTGAGCACAATTAGGCCTGTTTAACTGGATTTAGTGCAGTACAGCTTATAAAACAGTTAATAAAAGTTAGAGTTTTAGGTTTATCCTTCTTATTATTTTAGTACGTGTAATAATGTGACAGTACAGGTTCCATCTGGTCTATTCCAACTTATTAAATCACCCAAAAACTAAATTATCATGATTGTGTCGTGCATCATGGAAAAGTATAAGGATATAATATTTGCGCCATATCGCCCACCCCTATAGTACAGCACACAGAATAGAGCAGCCGTACTATACGAGGTAAAGGTAACTTGGTGTAGTAGTTTTAGGGTCATGTAGCTCAGTGTAGTTGTGCTACCTGATAGTACGGCATGAAGAGAGTGCAGACAGAGCAGTGTGGAGCCATTTTAGCTGCAGAACTGTTGTACTCTCTCTCAGAGGGGAAGTGAGCTTTTCTGTTCTGCCACAAATGAACCAGCGGCTTGGCCCAAACATCAGTCTCCTGCTGCTCTCCCTCAGCACCACATTCCTCTGTGGGCTCTATTAAACACAGGCATAGCGGAAAATACACACAGTTAACTCTGCATCTATAACTGGAATGCAGTATGTGGTCATAACAGTAAGCAGGAACATTAAAGCGAGTTGGGTGAAAAATCTAATTTACTAAGTGCACCCCTGGCCCCAAACATAGTTAATCAATCAAGATGTGTTTGGTGTCTGAAGTTTGCTTCTTCAGTGTTGTGCTGAAGTTACCAATTAGCATTAGCCAATCTGCATGCCAAAAATCACACCTCAACCCATGTGACGTAAAATCTCAGTTGTGCTCAAAGATAAGTGTTTCCATCAACGTCCTGTGCAAACAGCAAGGAATACAATGACAAGTGTTAAAAACCAATCGACATTTAGCAATTTACGCACTTCATTTTCTGATTTTCTGCAATTATGCTACTTTTCCCTGAAAAAAGGGTTTTTGATCTACGTGTTTACAGCACTTTACGTAGCAATTTTAAGTAACATTTTTTCTGCTAAAAGTCTTTCGTCAACATTCATGACGCTTTCCTCATTAACTGGATGGAAATACTAGTCATACAGCGTCAGAAACCACATATGCTAGACTGTTTAATCAGCTCTGTGGTTTGAGGTGAACGCAATGATGTAATGATGTAGCAGTTTGCTGAATCCGTTTTCACATCAGATACCAAACATGCCTCAGCTGATCAACTAAATGTGTATAGAGACACTTTCTGCAAAGCTACTGCTTTAAAGTGAACATGATCAGAGTTGTACATTTTGTTGTCTATGAACTTGCCATCATCACTGGTGACCTGCTGCTTCACGGCACTGGGCACTGCCCTTGCTGTTGGCTTCCTTAGTGGGTGACGCCAACTCTTGGCAGTCCTTCTCTTTACTGAAGACATGGGGTACTGGGGGGGGAGAGAGAGACAGAACAATGAATGTACACTACTGGGGTGCTAGGTGTGAATTCTGCAATTAATTTTAACCTGCATTTGCTCATTTTTGGCTAAAAACCTTTTAAAATTTAAAAATGTAAAAAATAGTTTATATTGTTTTTATTGTCTGTAATATTTATATATAATGTTAAGCGTTCCTCTAGTTACATTTGTGCATTCATTGTATAATCAAATCAAATCGTGAGGAAACTCAAAAGATTTTTAAGTATTTTACAATGATATACATTTCTCTCCAGCCATATGTTAAAGCAATTTACCATAGATTTACAGTAAAATAGTGCCATGTTGAGATTCCTGCTGCAGTACTCACCGGGCAGACTTCTCCTGGCTCCAGGCCTGAAGCCCCACACTCTGTCTCACTCATGTTTTCTTCACTGGACTCACTGCTACTGTCCTCTCTTTCTCCTGAATCTGAATCTCGCTCAAACCTTTTGCCCTTTAACCTCTGAGGCCCCTGAGAGCTGAACTCATCTTCAGGAGCCCTTTCCAGAGGTAGCTCTGCCATTTCTGCCCCAGGAGGGTGCACCACACTGGGTTCTAGGTTGGCCCAAGTCAGGGCCCTCTCCGGAGAATCTGGAGGCTCGGGGGATTTGACCTGCTGACAGCGAGACTCTGCCCACATGGCGTAAGGCAGCTGGTCATGAGTGTCACTTTCAGCCAAGCTTGGCTGTAGGCTCTCGATTAGCACCGCGGGATTCTGGGAATTGAAGTTCTTCCAGATGTTGGAGGAGAAAGGCTTGGTGTCCTCAAACAGATTCGGGGAAGCAAAAGAAATGGATTCACCGACCAGAGAATTGCTCCCTTGAGGATGTAAAGAAGCTTGTGGAGTGTTCTGACTGGATGAAGTACTGGGAGATCCTACGGACTGATTAGCATGAGAAAGTGTGTGAGTATTAGCTGCTAACGCTGAATCCTGAATGTTATCAACGCTACATCCATAAAGACCTGCTTGACTGACTGTGGAGTGTTGTAAGACATTTGAAGACTTGCTATTTTCTTGGAATGAGCACCAATCAGGATAAAGTGTTTTAGAACAAGTCCCAGCTTCATCCATTGCAACAGGAGCTGAGTTTTCTGGCTGGATGGCCTGCTCTGAGGAAGCGTTTGGGTCAGCTGACGGGCGAGTGTCATCACTGGACTGGACCGCGAGGGTCAAGGAGGGCATTTCGGATGTCAGGTTTGGGGGGTTCCGTCCCTCTTCCTCCTCTGAAAACTCTGGTGTAAGGAGAGGCATGTCGGAGGAAGGAGCGGAATGCACAGTTCCAGAACGTTCTCCACATTCCAGGATTTCTGCTGTAACCGTGGAGCGCTGTGGCTCATGACCTGAAGAAGGATTTCCTTTATAACGTGCTTTTGTCGCAGGGCTGTGGAGCTTAGAATCTGTATGCGTCTTAACAACTTTACCTTTATTGCTTTCAAGAGAATTACCCGATGATCTCGCACTCACTTTGCTGTTAACTTCAAGTGCAGCTTCAGAAGACTGACACGATCCGGCAACGGGAAGATGTTCCGAGGGAGACTGACCATTTGGGGATATGGCAGTAGATCCAGAAAGATCATCCAGAACGTTCTTAGTGGAGGACACACAGATTTCTAAGGCTTTGTTTGGAGATACCTGACCATCTGCTTCAGCTACAGACGTCTGTGGATTTGTGGATTCAGCGTCTGTGGACGTGTCCTGAGAGGTTGAAGGTTCACACTGAGCTGGCTGAATGGGTTGAGAATCAGGAAGCTGGGCTTGCGGTGGGTCTCTGTGACACCTAGACGACTTGGCCAATAAATCGCTCTGAACTCGTGTTACCTTGACAACACAAATCTGTCGACACGCACCAGCAAGTCCTGAGATAAACAAAGTGATCCAGTCAGTATTACTCATCCGAAACATTACTGTAATGAATTATCACAATACCTTAGCCACTCTGAAGATGCAAGGACCCATAAATGGGCCCGCACTTTATTTTCTTGTTAAAGTTAAAAAGCCATGATTTGATATTATTAAAAAGGTAAAGCATAAATTAACCAAAGTGCCGTGAAATACTGAAACTTAGGAAAATCAAGATCGTGTAACCTGAGAGATGCAATGCACCATGTGCTTTACGGTCTTTTTTCAGCTGGTCAGCCTCTTCCTGATTCTTATCTCCTTGAGGTAATGCTGTCTTTGTACGTCGACCCCCCTCCGACGAGGTGTTTGCCATGACAACCTGCTCCTGCATTGTCTTTAGCCGTTTGGAGCGCGTGCGAGGGTAGTGGACACTGCTAAGGGACAAAAACAAGGGTGAGGTCGAACAGAAGATATACAATGACTGTCACAGGGTTGGTGTCATAGTGTGGTCATTGAGTGGACAAGGGAGGGGACCAGAATAATAAATCCTATAAAAGCTAAAAAAAAATATTAACTTCATGCATTATTTACCGTCACCCTTGTCCAACCTACTAAGACAGAAAAGGTGCCTCAGGCAAAGCAGCAGCAAAAACACTTGTTTCCTCTTCTCTCTCCCCAGAGGAGTAGGTACTGTCAACTTTATAGCCATAAACTCCCACCTAATCCATGGGCATGGGTAAATCCCATTAAAACTAAACAAGTGCCCCCACAACTACAACAGATCTTCATAGTTGAGACATTTAGCAAAATTCATTATAAGTATTCTTATTTCTCATAACAAGAAAGTGACCTCTATATACAGTACTGTGCAAAAGTCAGAGACCACCTATTCGTTGATTTAATGTCCAGTCATTACGTGTAATTATTGTTTCCTAATAGAAAAAAAATTTTAAAAAGCTAATTTGCATCATAAATATTTTGAAAAGTGATATATCCCTAAATTAGGCAATGTATGAGGTAAATTTCAATCATAATAGAAAAAATAAATACTCCAGAAGAAGGTTTGATGTAGTTTGATTGTGGCTGGGTTTCTCACCTTTTGGTGGAAGGTTTGGGCCTGCGGCGTCTTTGAAGCCACATCTGCAGCTCAGGTGTGGTGCTGGGTGTGGCCAGCGTGTGGTCCAGAACACAAGGGTCTTTGCCTTGGGTCCAGGCCTGGTAACGGTCTGGCTGGAAACGCCTCACAAACGGGTCCATGGAGATCTTCACCATGTCCTTACTGCACGTGCACTGTGTGGACAAAGATGAATTCAACATGTCTGGAACAATATCACCTACCCCAGAGCTGATGGGATTAATCAGAGGTCTGTCTCATGAACCCCAACTTCCTGTTTAGGGTTTTTGTGTTGATCACATGAAGAATATTTCAATCATCAATTTTTTTTGGCAACGTATTTATGAACATAAAATAGTCTCAGCCCCACAATTTAATCATATCTTGGTTATTATGCAGAGTATGTTTAATATGCTTTAGTTCTTACTAAGATAATACTAAATCAACATAAAATGTCACAAGACAGTAAAGCAGTTAATTCTACTACAGTCAGAATCAGCAACAAGTACAGTAGCCAATCAGGGAATTTGTGGATGTGAAAGGATTAAAAAAAATTAGACTAGTATGGCTCTGTTGACTCTCTAATTGAGAGGTTAAATGTATTGTATATGAACTATACCTGAGTGGCAATCTTGCCATAGTCGATCCAGCGCACGGTGGCAAAATTGGTGGATTCAGCACAGTTGAAGCCGTGGTTGAAGCCAGCATGGTAACCATATGGAAATGTGATCATGAACTCTCCTGCCTCTTGAGTTATCTGACCACACACATAACAACAATGTCTGACGTAAACATCTCCGGGTCACTATATAGACTTACCGAACTTTATCTGAAATTAAGAAATATCTGGCCAAAAGCTCCCAGACACCTGCTCATCAAAGGTTTCTGCTAAAATCAAGGGTAGTAAAAGGGAGCTTGTTCCTCTTGGCTGTAGCCTCTAACCTTCTGAGAAAACCACACTAGATGTTGCAACATTGTTGTGAGGATCTGACAGCATTTAGCCATAAGAGCAGTAGTGAGGTCATGTACTGAAGTTGGATGATGAGGACCACAAACAGGGACCATCACTCCAGTTCCACTGCTCTACAGACCACTGCCAGGAGGCGTTTTACCCAACTAACTGATCTCACATGTGCCTGTTCAAGATTCATTCTATCTGCAATAATTTTCTATAGAGAGCCGAACATCTGTTTCATCAATGGGTGCATGTTAAAGTAGCTGAACTCACTAATTAGAAGGGTCCCCTAAGAAAATGTGTTACGATGGATTTTCCAGGTAATAACCTGAAAAAATAAGCATAAAACACAACCCTTGACAGTCCTTGCCCTTACCACATTTGCAATGAGTGGGCCTGGGCGATATCTAAAAATGTTTAGTATGATATCCTCCTGATCAAAACAGAAAAGTACTTCATTTCTTGTTTTTACAACAAGTTGTTACAACAAAAATGTGCATTCATGAGCTCCTGCTGGTGTAGATTCCATGGTGACTTGTGTGCTAACAGCTTCAGACTGTAAAGCCATGCTTTACATATATGAAAAAATAGGTGTTTTCTGTAGTTAGAGGGGGAAGCGTTCTTGGATGGTTGTTGGAAACCATGAAGTATAATTTTATCATAATTCATAATCTGAACCATCACTGCCCCCCAAAGGCAGTGCGGATTAAATGAATGGCTTATTAATGCACCAACCACTGTAATAATTGTGGATGCATCCATTGTAAAGAGAGTAAAACATTACATGTACATACTATTTATTATTATTTAGCAAGCTGTTTGAAAGTAAACTAATATTCTCTACTTCTCCATCTTTCATAAAAGAGCAATTATTGCCTTTGAAGCATTAGCACTGAGATAACTGAATCATTTCTGTCAATCCATTACATCACCCTACTGCCCAGGGTTAGCAATCATGTTAGAAAAGTAATAAAATGCTCTAAATCTGTCATCGCTGCCCACTTCAGGAATTTCCCAAAAAATCTGGATGTGATGCATCTCAGTAGCCTGGAAGAAAGAACATAAGGTCTACCTTATCAAACGGGATGCCATATTTCTTTAACACGGAGGGAGATATGAGAGTCATCTTGTGTCTGAGGAAAGCTTCACAACTCTTAAAGCTGTTAGGGAAGAAGCCTGGAAGGAAAAGACCGAGAGACATACGACCCTCAACATCACATTCATCATTACTGGAAGGAAATGCCAAAATACAGAACCTTTTATATGACAGCAACTGCTGGCAGTGTAGACTGTAGCACAGCTGATATTAACGGTATATACTGGCTGGGGAAATATAGTTTCATTACAGATCCACAGATCCTACAGCATTTCTTACAAGTGCATGAAGGAAAGATTAGGAGGCACCATGGAGACTTGTGGAAGAGTGAAGCGAAAACATTTCAGTAGACAGAGAGACACAGAGGTAATGGCCAGTTTACCTGTAGCTAATCGCTCCAGTCTCTTCCCATGTTCTGGAGGAATGGCATACCTGAAAGATTCAAAGAGCAATCCATTTAGAACCAGAGACTGGCTATCAAAAGTGAAGAATTCAAAGTCAATAAAGAGTCATATGCAAACACTTGGGCACTGCAGCCAAATCTTATGTTTTGTTGAGTTCCTAAGTGACAATAAATTAAAATACCCAATACAAATAGCAGACTTTAGTGCACAATTACGGTTCATTTCCTGAATTTAACACTGGGGGGGGGGGGGGGGGGGGGGGTATATTTAAAATGTGTCCTGTGCCAAAGTTATGGAACATTTTATCTTTCATGTTTTATTTTTTGTCCAATATCTTAAACACATTTTAACATATGAATAATGAATAGATATTGTGCAGTAAAATGACAATAATAATAATAATAAATAAAGACAGAAAATGAAATAAATAAAGTTTGTTGCCTGCAGAGGCTGTGCAACATATTTTCATTTAGAAGGTCAACAAAGCATGTTAGCATCAGCAGAATCTAGCTTTACAATGTAAAATCCCCCCTGGGTATTATCTTCTTTCCATGCATTGATGCATGTAATCATGTCGAAACATATGGTGCTCCCCGCAAAAGGAGCAAAGTCTTTCGCCTTTTGTGTTTGTGTTGGCAGCATAAAGCGATGATATGCACCGTATTGAAAAAAGTACAGGAAAACAAACTGCATAAAAGACAGAGGAGATACTGAAGTGTTTACATGTCCACAACCATCTCAGATAGACTGTCCCATATCAGCCACACGTCCACCGCCTAGAGAAGCATAGGTTGACTAGAACCCAAGGCAGAGTATGGTCATTGAACAGTGCTGCTTTCATGATCTTAGCTTAGTTAGACTAATATTGCACCACTGGTGTAAACATAGCTACTGTACCCATCATCTCAGAATAAGAATACTAAACCTGGAGCAGCTCCTTCGTATGGCCACACAAGATGGAAAAGGCAAAAGCCGACCCTCGACAAGTACCCATTTGATCCAGTTAACTCCTCAACCTACCGACATGTGAGCATCGCAGACAACATATGGAAGCAGGTTTCTCACCAGGACTTGGGCTCTCCGAAGTGCAGGTAGTTGATGCTGTAGAGGTCCATGTCCTCCGTGTGCCAGGAGAAGCTGGTCTTCCACATGCCAAAGTATAGGTAAGGTGTGTTTACACCCTGGATGGAAACCCCGCAATCCTCCTCAATCACGTCCAGGATGGAGTTCAGATGTCCGATATTCCACTCTTCAACACCCTGTAACATACACAAACAAACACAGAGCACATACAGGATGTGACTGGGACTAGAACGGTCACTCGGGTACTGTTCATCGGACGCTCCGTAAGAGGTTTCTTATACAGTAAACATGTTATATATGACTATTGGTGGAAAACATGAAACATTAAAGTACACCAACATGATTACCCTCCATAGATGATTAGTAGGCTTGATTAGCATCTAGAAACCCTGCTCTTAAAGTTTCCATGCAAATCTTTCACTGTTTTAGCATTTACCTCATCATAAAGCGTCCCACTGACATCTGCACCATATATGGGTGGCACGAAGGTCAGATTGCGCCAGTACTTTCTCTCCAGGTCCTCATAATTCAGGTAGCGGGGAGTGCAATACCTGCATAGGTACATTAAAAATTCAAGAAAATGGCCAGTCAACATGGTAACTATTAAGGTTGTAATGAGTCACAAAACTCATAATTTGGCTCAATATGATACAGTAATGTCTTAATTAGATACATTCTTCAAGGCAGAAAAATAATGTGTGCCTAAAAATCTGCCTGAGTTTAATGTGTTTATCTTTCCATTTCTGGTTTATTAGAATATTTAGCATTATAAGAGTACAAATACGTATAACAATATGCTAACCATGAGATGATCTACACTTATAAAGCGTTCTCCTGATTTTAACATACTGTATTTTCTAAGTGGAGTGAGGTTTGGTTAGGGTTTGATTTGTATTATACTATAATAAAGGTATTTGTTATTATTGCTGTAGTCTGTTGAGAGGCTCAGTTTTCACAATAGTGAAGTCAAGTATTCCGTAATGAATCAGCAGTGCACATTCACATAATGAGAAAATAACACGTCAAAACTTAGACTAAATATAAAAATAAAAAATTAAGACAAGCTACAGACTAAGATGACCTTTAAAGAACGCCTACAATAAGGTAGAATAAATAATGCCAATAAATAATAAATATTTCCCAACGTCCCTAACAGGACCTCCATGTGAAGAGCACAGGGACGATGACCATTACATGCAGGCTGGATTCCGTCCAAGTTAAAGTGTGTGTGTATGTGTGTGTGTGTGTGTGTGTAAACGTGCATGTCTTACGTGTCGCTGTTGGCCAGTCTGCGAAACTCCTGCACACTGAGCGCTTTTCTCTGAATGTTGTATTGGGTGAAAAGCCCTGATTGTCCGGCTACCATCTGCTGAATGGGTGCCTGGATAATGACATCATCGATGTCATCATAGCTACGCCTCGGCTTCCATCCCTTCGGCGGTATCACCTGGAAAGAGACAGAGAAAAGGGAGAACCAAAATGAGATGGGACAACTGAGGAGGACGAGAGGGGAATAACATTCAAACAGTTCGATTTCAATTAGGAAACAGAACAGCAACCAGTTCTCTCAGATCTACTTACGTTTCACCATAAATCAGTTCAGCTGCAGGCTAACGTACTAAGTTGCACCACATCAGAACAGGGTGCTCCTCACAAACAAGCTTTTACATCAAGCTTAGCGACTGAATACTTCCACCTAGCCTTAAGTAGGTACCCTGTAAATCCTACATAAAAACTGCACCTCTTGATGAAAGAATGAACACAATGTAAATACTATGGAAACTGAAAATTCAATTAACTCAAAAATGAACTGTTCAGATAATAACTCAATAACTGGTCAGAGTAAGATTATTTTAGCATATTTTGAACTAAGGCAGTTTTATTCAAATGCATTATATTCACTATTTTTCTTTAGATATTTTTTTCTTTACAGGCAAATAGAAACAGGACGAAAACAGGTTGTTTTTAAAGACTGTTCAAGATTTAGCGTGGCTGTTTTGTTTTCGCCTCTTCTAACAAGCTATGCATGCACACTTGTAACAGACGACAGACTGTTTACTCCATGTACGAGTCCTAGCGTAGCCTATTCAGTGAAGGCTGCCAAGTGCATAAAATATTCTTGGCTTCTGGATTCTGGAGGAGTTTCCGGTCACCTCAGCACAAGCAGAACGGAATAGAATGTTTTTAGCTAAAGTTGATTCAGTTGATTCAGCAGTTGCAGGTGGAGTGTTCTGTATCAGCGAACACGTCTGATAAACTCCACTAAATACTGGGCATGATTTTGTGTTTTTCTCATAACGTTTTTGGCAGTTTTGTTCATTCAAGTGGGATCTTTGAGTTGAAAATGTAGTTTAGTCTGTTGAGACGTCTCAGCTTTACCTGACACACGTTTGGTCAATGCAACCTTCCTGAGCAACATGCACATCATTCCCATATTTGCATACTGGGTGCGTCTTATTTTAGTTTGTTAAGTTCAGTGTTGGCCGAGGTGAGTTACCACGTTCCCACCTGCTGAGTGTGGCCTTGTGGCGGCTGGACACTGTATATGTGCTGAGATGGTCCAATGATATTGCTCACTGCAAAAATAGTACTTTCCTCCAACATTTGTGTTAGAGGGTTTTGTTTATTTAACATTAAATTTAAGACTGAAGTAAATGAGCTTTTATGAGAGTAGTGCAGAAGATTTGTTATTCAGCCCTTGATAAAAGTCCCTTTGTTTTCCCCAAATATGAGTAAGATGACAGAGCAGCTGTTGTGATGATGTGAAATATTTAGCAGCCTGTTTTCCTGATTGACCAAAGCTAGAATTTAAGACAGAAGTTTCTTACATTTATCATCTGTACATTATTTGCCTGTTTAGTCTTCCTCTGTTCACAAAGCATCAAGAGAACAATCTGGCTGGTGATACTTCACAACTCGTAAAATTCACCGAAGTTAACTCAGAGTAAAACTGCCTTGTGCTCAAACTGAAAATTCATCAGCTTATGGTTTACTAGGAATGTCCAAACACACCACTAATGAGTATTATGCCAGAAAAGGCACTAAAATCTGCAGCACTGTGGGGCTTTAGGACCAGGACTGGGAAACACTGGCTTCACACACACCTTGGCCAGTCCAGCACGGTGAGCTCCCTGCGACTCCATGTACACCAGGTACTGGTTGAAGTCCCGGAACTCCTCCATGGTGGGGCGGAAGGTCATAATCTTACAGGTGGGGTTAACGGAGGCATTCGCCCCAGCGCCCGCCATCCTGCCCTGCGCTCCTTAATGCAGCACCACCTGGAGGACAAACACAGCAGAGCAGAACAGTCAAAAATATCTTAACGCTCCACAAAGGAGTGATTCGTTTACCCTGGAGCTTCTAGGTTCATGTAATAAAGTCTATATATCAGCTCCCTTAATTCAGTGCAAAACTAACGAAGCAAACTTTGCCCACCAACATGCCTTGGCTGATGAAATATGTTAAGTAAAAGGAGAACCGTATAAATCAGATTGTCATGTTTGCCTGCACTCTTCAGCACAACCTTATCAGTTTTAGTGAGAATTCATGATTTTGACTCATCTACCAATGTTCTGTCACTACAATACCCATCATGCAGTAGGCATCACACTAAAAAACTTACCTGAATCAGTTCATTTTATTCCCTTTATGAAGGAAGGACACAAGAAATGTGCTGTAAGGCACAGTCCACCAAAATAAACAACACTGAATGACTGCTTACATCTCACCCACTGAGTTACACACAAACCCCCTCTCATCACTCTCAAATACACTCGGAGACATTTTAACACGACTTCTGGATTTATTACGAAAGTAATCACGAAGCGGAGGTCGGCGTCTTGGCTGGGTTACATCTCCAGCTTCTCGTCCGAATTTTCCCGTTCCACCTTAAACGGCGCTTCAGGCATCAGAACGTCACTGTTGCACCACTTAAGGTGGAACGGGGAAATTCGACCAAGAAGCTGGAGAATAGGAAGCCAACCTCAGTCTCGTAAAACAACCAAGGATTTGTCTTCCCTCGTAACTTGAAGTTACAGCCACATCGACAGAGCTCCAGATATTATGTGGAGATGTTTCTGAAGGCCTGCGCTCAATGCTAGCTAGCTAACCTTACACCGGGCCATAACACAATAGAAACGCGAGCAAAAGGGGGACACAAAGGCCCCAAATCCGCGGTCTCCGTTTACATATGCAGTATCCCCAGACGCCGTTTGGGTTTGGGGTTTTTGGATAAGGCGAGGCAGCCTAAGGGCGCTATGTTCAGTTGGCTGGCTAGCTAGCGTGGCTAACGCTAAGGCTAACGCTCGCTAACCGTCGCACAGGTGAACGGTGTAAATACTCGCTAACGTTAGCCAGTTAGCTCGGCGCTGCAGCAGCTAACGCTACATTTCTGCAATATTTCTCCACGGAGTGACGAAGCCCTGTGTCGCTGAGCTCCTCAGCGGTGTTTACTGAACCTGAGCTCGCCTCAGGGAGTGGGTTTTACCTCGCTGTGTGCGGACGGGCTCGGGCTCTGGCGGCGGCGGCGGCGGCTGTTGTTGTCGGAAATCCCTTTAAACCTCTCAGCTGTTGTCTAGTTACTTCATGACAGCCGTCTGTTCTCACACGATTTCACCACTTCTTCTCTGGGCTCGCAGCTCTTCCAAGGAGACACTCGCCTCTGTTGCCATCTAGTGTGGTGGAAAACCGTTTGTCCATATCCTGCGGTCTCGGTTTCTATAAAAATCCAGCTTCTTCAGGATATTAAACGAGGCACAAAGCCTGAAACACGTCACGCGGGTGCGTTAAAGGGCCCGTGGGAAACTGACCCCTGCTTGTTTTGAAAGAAGAGTTCGGTGTAGTATGTAAACCATGCTCGAACACACTCATCACCCCACAGCCTGAAATTTGCCTGCGTAAAGAGCCCATTTTGAGTTCACTGTTTTTGTGATGTCACAAAAACCAACACGTTTACACGGGCTGCGTTCATCCAAAGCTGCGATGTTGGAAACTGTGAAATGCAGTTCACTGACTTTGAACTAAGTGTGAAACTCTGGATTCTAGATGATACGCGGGTTTATCAGATACAGGGAAAAACATTAAACTTCGTGGTGAATGTGAAAGAAAACACCAACCAAGTCAGATACAACCCCTCATTAAGCTGCTATTAAACACACGTATTCAAAGGGAAACTCCATCTAAAGCTCCGTGACTCAGTATAAACAAGGCCGTTCCGAGAGGCTTGGAGTGAAGTGGTTCGTCTGTAGAGAAACGTGCTGATTTTCTTTACAGTGGTGGTGATGGGAACCAGAGGTCACCAGGTCTGCAACACAAATACAGCCTGCATGCGGTTTTATATGTAAATGTGATGGAAAAAGTGGTAAATGTGAAAGACATTCGTTTTTGGGTAGTTTTCTTTATCAAAGAGGAGAGTACTGTTTATCCCTGTTACTTTGCTAGCTAGCTAGCATATGTGCTAACCTACAATCCAACCAAGTTCAAGTCGTTTTTGTCTATTTTCTTTTCTTCTTGTCAGCTACACGTCCTTTCAGACTCGTAGTGCTGAGGGTTCTTCTCACAGTGTTTGGATGGACAGGAACATTTGGATTTGAAGGAAGAATGGAGCTTGATTTGGGATCTATAAAGTATCTATCTATCTATCTATCTATCTATCTATCTGTCTGTCTGTCTGTCTGTCTGTCTATCTATCTATCTATCTATCTATCTGTCTGTCTGTCTGTCTGTCTGTCTATCTATCTATCTATCTGTCTATCTATCTACCTACCTACCTACCTGTCTGTCTGTCTGTCTTTCGGTCTGTCTGTCTGGCTATCTATCTATCTATCTATCTATCTATCTATCTGTCTGTCTGTCTGTCTGTCTGTCTGTCGATCTGTCTATCTGTCTGTCTGTCTGTCTGTCTGTCTGTCTATCGATCTGTCTATCTGTCTGTCTGTGTGTCTGTCTGTCTATCTATCTGTCTATCTGTCTGTCTGTGTGTCTGTCTGTCTGTCTATCGATCTGTCTATCTGTCTGTCTGTGTGTCTGTCTGTCTATCGATCTGTCTGTCTGTCTGTGTGTCTGTCTGTCTATCTATCTATCTATCTATCTATCTATCTATCTATCTGTCTGTCTGTCTGTCTGTCTGTCTGTCTGTCTGTCTATCGATCTGTCTATCTGTCTGTCTGTGTGTCTGTCTGTCTATCTATCTGTCTATCTATCTGATTTCCTCCTCTCTTAGAGACGTAAGCTTTATGTACTGTTTATCTGATGGGGGCAGTTTTGGGGGTCTACCAGGGGAATGTCCAATCTCATAATGTTTAGTTTCGGTGTGCAGGCTGGCTGACGATTTGCAGGTGTTTCAGGTGGCTCTAGGAGTCCCCGGGGTTTAATCATTTTCGTTTAACTTCCTTCTTCCTAAAAGAAGTGGATTATTTTATATCTAATCGGAATAAATGAGTAGAGTTATATCTAATTATCCTGAAAAATGACTAGAGGAACCTGTTCAACCCAAATTGCCTATTAATGTGGTTCATGTTGGAAGAAAACTAAACAAGCGGCATGTGAAACGGTTGTTCTAGTTAGTGAGTATAAATAATGTGATATGCTAAGAAAAGGGAATGAATTATTAATTCTTTTTTGCAATGATATTCTCATTTGATGCCTGCAATGCATTCCAAAAAAGTTGGGATAGGAGTATGTGTACTACTGTGTGACATCACATTTCCTTCTTTCAAACTTGTTATGAATGCAGAATTCTTTCATAAGACAAGTCTTCAGCTGCACCACCGTACAAAATGTGGCACATGTTTTCGATGGGAGACGGTTCTGGGCTTTAGGCTGGCCAGTCTAGCACCTGCACTCTCTTATTATACAGTCATGCTGTTGAATGTTGCTTGTTGTTGTCATGGGAAATAAGGACGTCCCTGAAAAAGACAGCATCCAAAAGGCAGCATATGTTGCTCTTAAATGTGTTCAGTATTAGTGGTTCTTTCACAGATGTGCAAGTTACTCCCTAATACCCCTCATATCAGGACAGACTCTGACTTTTGGACTTTATGGTAGTATCAATCTGGATGGTCCTTTTCTTCTCTGGTTTGGAGAACACTGCATCTTTATTTTGATCAAAACCTGCAAGGTTGACTCATCAGACATGTTTCCTCTGTGCATTAGACCATTTCACATGAGCTTTAGCCCAGAGAAGTTGGCAGTGTTTCTGGATGTTGATGATATAAAATCCTTGCAATCAGGACTGTTGTTCTTAAACAGTTGGACTAGTTGCTAATGTATTAATGTGGCGAGCTTTGACTCATGCTTGCTTATAAAGAACAAAGCCTTTCCTAGATGCTTCTTTTACACTCAAGCATGATTGCATCTTGCAACGTTCTTGGTCTTATATTGGCCCTGTGCCAACTTTCTTTGGAATGTGTTACAGGAATTCATTTCAGGATCAGCGTATGTTTATAAAACCAATGAAGCTGATGAGATTTTTGTTTTTGTTCAAATACAGAAAAGTGGATTTACAGATCACTGCATTTGCTTTTCACATACTGAAATTTTTGGAACTATCCATCCATCCATCCATCCATCCATCCATCCATCCATCCATCCATTATCTAAGCCGCTTCTCCGTCAGGGTCGTGGGGGATGCTGGAGCCTATCCCAGCAGTCTTCGGGCAGAAGGCAGGATACACCCTGGACAGGTCGCCAGTCCATCGCAGGGATTTTTGGAACTATAAGTATAAAAAATTCATCCACAACACACTCTAGTTTTCTTTTTGAAAGCAAGAATATTTATGTATTAGATATTAATATAGCCTGTTAAGTATTATATAATTATAAATAGGGGGCTTCTTCCACTCATAATGTCATCTTGATCACTGTGAACTGTTTAGTTTGGCAACCTTATTGTATTGAGGGTCTTAAGGTGGTACGATTCGTTATTTCTGAAGTAAGAGACAATCAAAGATGACGCACAGACTGCGCGGGCGAGAGAGAGAGAGACAGGGAGAGACTGAGAGGGAGATAGAGCGAGACAAAGACAGGGTGGATGAGGGAGATTGAGAGACAAAGAGAGAGAGAGTGTGTGAGAGAGAGAGAGAGAGAGAGAGAGAGAGAGAGGGAGACAGAGAGAGAGAGAGAGAGAGAGAGAGAGAGAGAGAGAGGGAGAGAGAGAGAGAGAGAGAGAGAGAGAGAGAGAGAGAGAGAGAGGGAGAGAGCCGAGCACACGCTGTAAAGCAGATTAGAGCTGAGCGTCTCTCCCCTCTTCTCTTTCAGTCCTGCACTCCGCTCCAGACAAAACTGACCCGTGAGGAAATGTACTGTCCAGCAAGGGAAACTCACAGTGGAGGATTAAAGAGACACTGATGGAGGTGAGTGACTAAATATAAACAGTTACTGTATGTGTGTGGAGAGGGAGGGTGAAGGAGAGTGAGTGAGAAAGAGAAGGAGTGATTAAAAAAAGAGAAAGACAGAAAAAGGTAAAGAAAGAATATGATGAGATATGTGTATGCGCTTATATATATATACACACATATATACACACACATATATATATATATATATATATATATATATATATATATATATATATACATATATTATGCATTCACAAGAGAGAGGTAGGGTACAATGAAGGAAAGAAAGGGATTAAAGAAAAGAGAGAAAAAGAGTATATATATGTATATATACAGAGAGAGAGAAAGGGAGAGTGATAGAAAAGGAAAATGAGAAAGAGTGAAAAGAGCAGGAGTAATAAGAAGATAAAGAGAGGACAGGACAAAGAAAGCAGGACAGAAATAAAAAAGAAAGACAGAGATGAGGGTGTGTGTATATATATATATATATATCGAAAACCTTTACCTTTAATGTAAGTCAATGCAACCAGTCTTTTTTTTGGGCCATTCATCATGAAATTTACACACATTGTAAAGGACACATTTTTAAAGTATGCCAAAAACAGCAGACAAAAAATGGAGATACAAGGTTTTTTTCCGACAACAGTGATATACATGTTTACATATGTATATATGCATATATATGTGTAAATATATGTATAGAGAGAGAGACAGAGGGAGACTAATGTGTAGATTGAGAGAGAAAGGGAGAGATAAAGTAAAGTAAAAATAATTGAGAATGAAAAAGTGCAAGAGTGATAAGAAAGAGAGAGAGCAAGAAAGATAGGAGAGAGAGAGAGAGAGAGTGAGAGAGAGAGAGAGAAAGAGATTAAAGGGAATTAAGCATATGGCCTGTTCCACCTGTCCTGTTAAAGGTGAACTGTGGCTTGTTTCCTTCTGTCAAATGAAGAAAATAGAAACAGATTCACCCTCAACTGTAACTGCATCTATTCTGCATGTACTTTAATACACAAGGAGCTACCATTAATCCCACTGTGTGTAGCCGTATAATCCCGTTTTATAGCCTAGTTGCTTCTAAAACTGATACAGGAGCCTGAAGATGCATAGAAAAAAATAGTGTTCTCATTTTATATGCGTATATTTAAGAGTGGAAATTTGAGCTATAATAGATATTCACTCAAGTTTGAAACACTCGCAATCGCGGGATTCATCCGCTTGGGGAAGGTGAGCCGAACCACAGCCCACATTACAAAATGTTCTTCTGCACATTGTGTGGAATTACACATTTTCACCATAGAGGGCTCTATCCTAAATCTAAACACCTAAAAGAATCCTTAATTTATTGGTTAAAGACACTTGTGCTATTTCGAAATATTGCCTTCAATGATATAATAAAAGCTACAGTAGATACATGTGTCAGTATCACTAACACTGACATAATAAATAGTGATTCAAATGTTTTTGTTCCCCCTCTCTGGAAAGGGTGGCCTAGATATGAAAAAGAGACTGTAAATGTTCTCTGAATTCACGCTGAAGTTCCACCCCAACCACAGCATATTCAGCAAAAGAATTGGTACAAGAAATGGTCCACTCTTTATGTGTTCCACACTGATGTTTTTGGTCCAAATCCTAAATTTGTCTTGTATTGTGCCTCATTAACTAAACAATCCCGGCTGAAACACTCCTTATAACTTCAGCACGAGAGGGCGGAGTTAACTGCTATAGGCTGGAACATGTAAATGAGTTGATTTTTCATGACATCACAAACACAATGAAATCAAAGCAGGCTGTTTTCATATATGGACTAGGGAGTGAATGGTAGGGATGGGCAATGCTGCTAATTTTCTTTGTTATAATACAAAGTTGTTTCAAAGTGATACCAAGGCCAACATCATAATTCCAATAGCGATACTGAGACTTTTGACATGCGGAATTCTCAGTGATTTCTAAGGTGAAAACCAGTAAAAAAGTGGACATTAAAATTATATTTGAACGCATTTGCATTAGCATTACATAAACTGTCTGTTCAGGGAATAAATCCAAATGAACTACAATTACAGAGCATTCATTGAATCTCATGTGGCCGCCTGTGCCTGTAAGAGAACCAGAGTATCGAGTATCGATATTGGCATGTGAGGATCGATTTTCAAAAAGAAACATCAGGGTCTGAAGAATCTTTACCAGCTACATCAAACTCTTTCAAAAAAGTACGATTTTTGCCATGGTTTTCCAAGATATGGGCCCTTAAACGGGAATTCCAATGATTTTTTCCAAAATTTTCCTAATCTGAATTTGTTAAGATGTAAATTCATTCAAACTCTGATTGGTACTGTGGCAGATCTGATGCTACCTGCGCCAAATTTAGTCCCGCCCAACTCAAATCAAACATCAGAAACACGGAAAGAAAACATCAAAGAAAAAAGTCATTTCAAAAAATCTCTCAAGAAAAAAGATCAATATCATTCTTTCTCTGTCGCTTTAGAGCCAAAACATCACAAAATCTATAGATGATAGAAGAGAATCTGAAAAATGGGTAGGCTTTAGGGCTTTAACTGATAGCCCTGGATGTCAGTAATTATAATAGTAATAGGACTGGCAATAGAAAGCTATTCTCAGTTTGGGCTTTTACTTACTTAACTTTATAGTTTGCTTAGAATGGTAGCCTGGTAGGTCTGTAACACCTTCAGTAGTAGTTAAAGACCGAGTGATTTTGGGATAAATGCGTACATTTTGAAAGTTGACTGTGAACAGTTTGCAACATGACTGCATAACAAGTTACTACTACGAACCTAATATGAAACTTATCTGCTTGTCAGACTCAGAGGTAAGAAAACATTCACAGGTTCTCAGAGATAAATGGGTTAAAAAGCATTTTGTTGTGAGATCGTTTGTAGGTAAAGCTAAAATACTGGTTTATGATGTATTGTAGAGCTATTTTAGTGCTGCGGCTAATGCTAACACAATGTCCTGAATGGAACACCTGTAATAGAAGCTGGTTGAACCACATTATCATGTTTCTGCAGTGGCGTACACAAGCAGCGAGTGAGAGAAAGAGGCAGAGAATGTATCAGTCAGCCTTTTTAAACTGAGTATAATTCATTTATGCCGTTATTTTTAGCAGTAGCTGAATACTTTGAATACTTGATGCAGAGCGATTGTCAAGTAACCCAAATAACTCACACATAAATCCATGTGTGCTGTCCCAGGTTTAAAACATGACACATAAACAGCGGAACAGCAGCAGCGAATGTGTGCAGCCTGAGCTTGTGTGTAAATGGGGAGGAATTAACTATGTTGCTAAAGTTGTTGATCCAATTTATATTCATCTTATTATTATGTTTCTGCTGGATCTTTGTCTACTAACCTATCCCACAGTTTTAGAGATATCGACACCATTCTAACTCCGGAATGTTTGGTCTAATCAGGAATGGTGTGCTTATATACAGGTTTTTGATTGAACATATGCTTTTCATACTGTCATTGTTAAAAAAGAAACACTTTTTCCATTGAAATGGGAGCATAAAAGTCTGTGCAGCTTAAATCATGATACTACATGTTCATGTGAAACACCCAATTAACCATGTGAGACACCATAGCAACCACATAGCAAGTCCCTAGTAACCATGTTGAGTACCACAGCATCAACCAAGAAACCCTGAGGCAACCACCTGGGATAAGATTGCAACAACTTGGCAATGCCCTACTGACCACCTGAAATACCAAACCTTGTGGGATACCATAGCAACTGCCTAACAACACTCTAGCAACCACTTTGGAGACCAGAGCAATCACCTAGTAACACCCTAGCAACCATCTGGGATACAAAAGAAAACACCTGGCAACACCCTAGCTACCATCAAAGATACCATAGCGACTCCCTAGCACTCCCTAGCAACCACTGGGAATACCATAGCAGTGGCCTAGCAACACCCTAGCAAGCACTGGGAATGCCATAGCAACCACTAAGCAGCACCCTAGCAACCATCTGGGATACATTAGCAACCACCTAGCAACACCCTAGCAACCATCTGTGATACCATAGCAACCATCTAGCAACATCTTCGTAAGCATAAGCTGCACAATGTCTGTGCGTCTTCTGCAGCATATGCGCTTTTCTAGTTTTTATCTGATATTAAGTCAAAAGTTATAGTACAAAAAATAAAAATAAAACTTGTTACTAATTGTGAATGGCCTAATATTATTTAGCACCATCAGCTCAGTAACACTTCACTTCATAATATAGTTTTTCAAAATAAAAAAAATTGAACTTTTATTGTGAAAAATGTCTCAGTAAAATGACATAGTTGTCCATATTAATATCATGTAAAGCATGTATGCTTTATAAATGTTGATTTCAACATTCATGAACATGTTACGAAGCAATTATGTAGGATGTTATGAATGTGTTATGTAGACACCCTTCAAGTAAAGTGTTACGATCAGTTCTTAGTTAAGGCTAGAATAACAAACTATGCTAACTTAGTGGCTATTTTCTAATGCTAATGCTTCAGCCTTAAAATATGTAAAGTGGCATGTTGCTTTGTTATGGCAAAGTTTTAGGCTCTATCGTTATTAAATTAAATTAATTAAAATTAATGCACATCAGTGATGGTGAGGTCTGGACTCTGGGGTGGTCAGTCTATTGTTTTGAGAACACCAGCAGCTTCTTCATTCAATGAGTGCATCTTAATCTTTTCAGCAGTGTGCTTTACTTGTTGTAGAATTCATTTTTACTGAGTTGACCATGTTCTAGAGGCTACTGTATTATGTATTAACATTTATTTGTATTAATCAGCATGATGTCTTCAGAATCAATCAGAAACAAATCACCAACTCAAGATTTGTTATATGTCCCTAAATTTGCTCTGATCCTTCACCATGCTTTATAGATGGTTGTAGAAATGGTTCAAATAATCTTTGATTGCTTTGGTGGCATTCATACTGCCTTCAGTTACTCACAAAGACCTTAAATTTAAACTCTAAAGTACTGAACATTTCTAATGCATAGTTTCAGTGTTCTGGTGCAAATGTTCTTCTTTGTCTGTGTCCTTTTCTCAGTAAGAGCTTCTTGACAGTTATACATCGTTTCAGGTCCTTAGTACTAAGTTGTTATTTCACAGTGTAAGGATGGCCACTCTCCCTCAGGGTTGGTGTGGGTCACTGGGTGGAAGGCAAGATATACCCTGGACAGGTCACCATCGCAGGGCAGACAGACACAGACAGTCACTCACACTCAGGGGCAATTTAGCATGTCCAGTTGGCCTGACTGCGTGTCTTTGGACTGTGGGAGGAAACCCACGCAGACACGGGGAGAACATGCAAACTCCACACAGAGAGGACCCCGGTTACCCGGCCGGGGAATCGAACCCAGGCCCTCCTCACTGTGAGGCGACAGCGCTACCCACCACGCCACCATGCGGCCCATCTCTCTCAAAGATGAAAGTACAGTTTATTCGGGGGTGACAGTTTTGGTCCCATTTTCTCTGTCTTTGAGTCTGTTTTTGGACTCTGAGCAAATAAGGCCAGGTTGGGTAGTTGTCTGTGTGTATGTTCGTGTGTATTTGAAGGGAAACATATCAGATCAGCTTTTGTTGGAAAGACACAGCTGTAGCTGGTTGCTTGTAAGATTGGTAGGATGAAAGGGTTAAAGTAGCAGTACAGTGATGTTTATAACTGCTAACAAATTTAGAAAAGCTTAAATAACCATGCTTCCTGGGAGTTGAGTCTGGACATTGGGCCATGATGCTTTGCACATGCTTAGCCAGACTGTATTTAGTTACAAAAACAGTAAAAAAGCCTTTTGGTTGCATGTTTTGGTTGCATGTTAATGTTTTCATGTTATGTGAACGTTTGAGCAGGGTGGGTGGGTGCTGGGTTTGGGAGTATAAGTTACCATCAACCGGGTTTGTTTTCTGATTAATAACCCCAGGCGGGATTCTGAGAGCACATTCCCTCTTGGTAATGAGAGCAGTTTTTCTCTCCTGTACTCTGGCTGCCAAGTCAAGATAAAGCTGTGTTATGGGCATAAACTTTAAGTTGTCTATGCTACCCTGAGTACCCCCACACTACAGTGGTGTCAGAAGTGGGATTGGTAAGCAGCAGGGTCGCTGCTCTTGAACAAAGTGTGGACAACGTGGCATTAGGGCACGCTTTGGTTCCATGATGCTTTGCGCATGCTTAGGTCAGACTATATTTAGTTTCAAAAACAGTAAGGCAAGGCTTTCAGTTGTAAGTTCAAGTGTTTGTTAATGCACATTAATGTTTGCTGGTTATGTGAATTCTGATTCTGTGAATGTTTGAGCGGGTTGGGTAGGTGCTGGGTTTTGAGGGTGTGTTTTACCATCACATTACATCAGCTGGGTTTGTTTCCTGATTAATAGCCCCAGGTAGGATTCTGTGGCTGAGCACAGATTTCAAGGAGCATATTTCCCTCTTGGAAATAAAAGCAATTTCCCTCACTTGTATTTGCTTGTGCTTGACCACTATGGGCTTGAACTTCAAGTTGCCTATGTTTCTACTGTGTACCCCTCAAGATACATTATATTTAGCGCTGGAGGCTTTTGTTTAATTTATTGTACATTTTATTCTGCTTTTTATGACACTGAAAGATTAACTTGTAATTAGTGACTTTTGACTGGAACTAAAGGATGGTCTGCACAACAATGTATGTAACTGCCATTAAAATGTACTGCAATAAACTGCACACTGTACCACTAAGCCACACACCTTCTGCTAATGGCTAAAAGGGGCAGTTAGCGCCTTCATTAGTTTAATTAGCTCACAGGAAGAGAGGGCAGGGCAGCACTGTGGTGTATCTGATTATATGAAACTCAGTTCCTAATGGGACATGCTAATGGACAGATGAGTACTCATGACACTTCTCCTATGAAGAACAGAGGCAGCTTGCGAGTCAAAAACATGGTCAGTTGTAGTAAATAACTCAGCTAACTTACAAAATGAATCTGCATGCATTTTGATTTGCTAATTAAAAAACTAAAGTGCATAAGAAATGAAGGTTAATCAAGCCAGTTCAATAAATAAGTGATTCATTAATCATGAATAGCAAAGATATTACAGTAAAGTACAGGACAGTTTCATAAAATGCTCAAATGAAATGATTTGTTTTTCCATTAGCAGACAACTATGCATGCAGTGTTCTTCTACTTCAGCCCTCCTGCCTAGTAAACTAGCTAGACAGCTTTATAGGCCAAAGAAAACCAATTTGAGTTTATTTTAAAGTTGTTCGAAATTGTGACAAATGTAACATTTCCTACATTTCAAGTACCTACACTATATGGTCAAAGGTATGTGGACGCTTGACCATCACATCTGTATGAGCTCGTTGGACATTGCATCCCAAAATAATGGGCATTAGAATGGAGTTGCCCACTCCTCCTCTGCAGCCTCTCTTTTGGAAAGGCTTTCCAAAAAGAGTTTTGAACGTATCTGTAGGAACTTGTATCCATTCAAAGAAAACCCATTTTGGTTCCCTTTAAAGCTGTTGAAATTGTGACAAATGTAACATATCCTACATTTCAAATAATACAGGATATGGACAAAAGTATGTGGACACCTGACCCTCACACCTATATGAGCTTGTTGAACACTCTGTTCCAAAACAACTGGCATTTATGTGGTGTCACTCCTCCCCCTCCCCCCCATTGCAGCTATAACAGCCTCCATTCTTCTTGGAAGGTCATCATCCCTGACCAGCTCAGACCGTGGTTGGAGTGATCGGATTGCGATGTGTCTCCAGGGCACATTGAATACCATTCGCACCTGTGCTTAGCACCGTCCACTTATGTTCAGATCACCCAGGATGCATGTTCATGCCAAGTGTGAACGGGGCCAAAATGTTTAGCATTGCTCGTCAGATTTCACTTCATTCAGTTCTAAGAAAAAACGGAAGTGAATTGAACATTCTCTCGCTAACAACTGCCTAGAAGAATCATAATGGATATGGCCTTAAGCTAAAACATTGCTTATAGGTGGCTCAGACACGACTTAATCGGCCACTAAGACGGCCGCGGACTGTTTAACTGCCATGTAATCATTTACTTAAGCCTTGATTTGATTATTTCAGACTCTTGGCAGTTTTAAAATAAACTTCTACATCGCTTTGGCTATCAGACAGACTTGCTGTGTGTGAGAGGGTGTGTGTGTGATGTGGTGTAGATAATGTGATTGAATCACAGCCTCCTCAGGCCCGAACAACATACCACCAGTGCTGACCCTCACACACATCAGTTTGCCCTGCTGTTTTTGATTCTGGTATGCTGGTCAATCAGCATGACCATGTTGGGTGACCAGCACTAGGAGAGCACAAACCAGCTTGGTCTAACCTAGCCTGGCCTAGCTTAGCATAGACACAGCCACTTCATCACTGTCCTCTTTTCACCTCTCTTCATCCCCCATGCGCTCTTTTCCCCTTCTTCCCTGTCTATCTTTTCCTCGTCTGTCTCCCTCCCACACAAGAACATAAACAGAACAGAACCTTTCCTCTGCTGTTTCACAAACACTACTCACTCACTCCTTCTCTCTCTCTCTCTCTCTCTCTCTCTCTCTCTCTCTGTTTGCTGTTGTGTGAGTGGTGCAGCAGCATTATCTAGATGTATTATTTATGGCCAGGCACTCTGTAGGTCACCCTGTCCCTCTTTTTCTGTTTTTCTTTCTCTTTTCTTCTATGGAGAAGAGGATGGAAGCAGTGTTTCCCAAACCATTCCACTCAGGGATCGTCTGACAGTCCATGTTTTTGCTATGTACCAGCACTCAGTACCTCTGACTTTAGCAGCTATTCAATGAAGGGTTGTCACGAGAGCAGAATTTTGGCTTTGGAACAGATGCCAAGTGGTAGGCAATATGCTAAACATGCTGTTAATAATAAATTCTATAACAGCTCTGCTAGACAAAAAACAGCATATGTTGGTCTTTATTTGTCAAAGATGCCTAAGAAAGTGTTCAGACTTGACTGCTTTTAAGGATGAACTACTCTGCATTTGATTCATGAAACTTTTGTACAATATAGAGCACAAATAATGAATCAGCTTAAGTGCGTGAAATCAAGAGCAAGCCTACAGCACTTAATTACCATATCTTTTGCATGAAATGCCCTAATTCATGCAGATGTTTCAGCAGAGAGCCAATAAAACAGCATTCAGTTGTAAACAGTGCCCTGCTGCCCCGACTTCATAGTGCTAAAGTTACGATGATCTGAAAGACTAAAATGTGCAATAAACAAAACGTCTTTACTATTAGAAGTGAGTTTGATCAAACAAAGATTAAAATGATGAAGAACAAAACTGTCTGTGAAATTTGAGCGCATTTGTTTTATGGTCGGATTTGACTGTAGGCAACTTTGATGAATCAGAAGCAAACAGCATGACCAAGCTAGATGACCAAGTATACCAGCACCAGACCAAAGAATCTTTCTTCTGCAGGGAAATTTAAACATTTGGTTATAATGGTAAATTCTGTCACAATACAATTTACTAAGTTATATTATGTATGTTATATATATATATATATATATATATATATATATATATATATATGTGTGTGTGTGTGTGTGTGTGGTCAGTACTGCTTGTCATAAAAAATTATGTACATAATGCCAAAAGTGTGTAGAAACTGTGTGACCTTCATAGTGACAAGTAGCTGATTGGATGTCAGCCCCTTATGACATCATTTCATTTTTATCATTCTTGTTTACATTCGTCCACTTTTTCCTTTTTTAGCTTGTTTCTGCAAATGTTATATTTTTGCCATGTTGTACTCTCCTACTGATATTAAGTGTAGCATCACCTGATACCAGAACAGTACTTATTACTAGGATTAGTTAGGATTACAAATTAATTAGTGGATTAAAAATCCACTATAATTATATTTTTTACAGTTTACAGTAGATTTTGCAGTCTTTTTTACAGTAAAAATGCTGTAAAGTCCAAAGTTGCTGCAAATTAAGAATGAAAGGTAGAATTATTTATCATGTTTCAATTTTAATGAAACACTGAACTTTCAGTAATTAAGGGCCGTAGGCGGGACGCTGAATTATCCCGTCTACCTTACAGGAAACCTGCTAGCGAGAGGCTCCTATACCAGAGGCCCAGCCCCTTAACTGCTGGTCCCAGTGCTTTGGGAAGCACTGGGAAAGAGAGAGAAAGAAGGAGGAAGAAGACGCACATACTCCCACTCCCACTTACAGTCCTAGCACTTGCTAACTTTCATTCATTGTTTGCATCTAAAGCTGCATCTGGCTGCTTTTTAAAACTCTGCCCCTCCAGCACAACAAACACTTTTCGTGGCTTTTGCGTCCTGCTATTATGCAACTCCTAACCGAGTGGCGTCATTTGTTAAATGATTCACGGACGTTATTCCTGTACAGCCCTTGTTTTGATATATGGGGATTGCCATTTGAAGTTTCACATGAGAACAACTGCGAGGGGAAGTGAAACAGACAGAGACAGGGAGCACGTGTTTGGAAGGAGAGAAAAAGAGGGCTGTGAGAGACCCACGAGAAGGAGATCCAGGGCTATGTGAAAGAAAAGAGTGACGGAGGAAGAATAAAAGAGAGGAAGGAGAGAGGGAGTGCTGCATTCACTCTCTCTTTGCACAGGACACATTAATTATTCAACAGCACGGAGCAGAAAATGGGCAGAAGGGACTACACTAAGCCTGCCTGCTTTCTCTCTTCCCCCCTTCACTACCCAGCCTGCCGCACCAGTCTTCCCTTTTTCTTTATCTGCTTCTCTTTGCAGCTCTCACTGGGTAGTTTTCATTAACCAGCATTAACAGGTCATAGACCAATTACTGCACTTGACTGAGTCAGATTTGTTAAAGTGACCGCTGCATGGGTCCTGGTCAAGAGAAAAAAATAGCAAGACCAATATGCAATACATGCTGGTTTAAGTTGGTCTAGGCTGGTTTATGCTGGTCTGGTGCTGGTTTACCTGGTCACCCACCCATGGTCACACTGGTTGACAAGCATACCAACAACTAAAACACAACATGCTATAAATTGTACTAATAAATCCAGCGAAACACTTAATAAAGACTGTAAGGCGTTATTCATCTTACATCTTGGTCACTAGGAAGCAACCTGAACTATATCCTGCTACAGAATACAAACTAGCTTGCTAGCTAGAGGTTTCTTTCCTAGAGTCTTCTGTGATGCTAACAGTTGGTTATGCTAACAGTTACTTCTTCAGCACAGTAATTCCTCTAATTTTATCGTTCTACCTGCACGTTTTTGAAAATGTTTGCATGCTGCTTGTTTACATTTCTAACTTAAAGAAGCTAGCTAGCAAAGCATTTCTGTCAATTGACTAGCAGCAGTCACTGAAAAGTGTTCCCTCAGGTTTATATTGAAAAGAGGGGGGCTGAACGGATGCGAAGCGTAACGGTGAGCGAGGTGGTGGATGCATATGCGGAGATTAGAGACTTTTATCCAGGGCAAATCCAGGGTCATAGTCTAGACAGTCCAGGTTCAAACATCCAACACGGAGAGCAGGAGGGACAGACGTGACAGACAAACCAGAATCAAACAAGTACGACCAAACAGCCAAACAACAAATAAGATCCAAACATCTTAACAGTACAAACAGAGCAGTAAACAACACAAACCAAGGCCAACACAGGGCTCAAATACACGAGGGCTAACAAAGGATCACGAGACACAGGTGGAAACACAGGTGGGAACAATCAGGGGTGGAGTCACGAAACAAGGGGCCGGACTAAAAACCAAAACAAAAACACATGGGCTAAACCAGAACACATGGACAGGACTGGGAGGGGCCAATCGTGACACGAAGAGACTCTTCGGCACCAGAATGTGTGTTTGGTCTGTAAAACTCTCCTCTGCAGGTGTCTTATTATCTTGTGTCCTTATGTTATGCTAGCTGATGCCAACAGTTATTACTAACCATTCAAACTGCATTTTATCCGCAAGATTTTGATAATGTTAGGAATTGATCCGTATAGATCATTTGTCAGAGCATTTGCATTAATCACTGCACAGTAGTTGGCCTCAAGTTTAGAATAAAAAGAGCAAGACTGAGAGGTGGGCAGAGAAGTGACTGGGCTTGACATCTGATGGTGAATGAAATGATGTGTAGTCGTCTTGTAAATCTTTTCCCATTCCAATGAAAAGAGCTCAGGAGAGCAGCGTTTGCAGGAATAATGTATTCATGCAGGATGAGTTTTTGCCTTGTAGGTATTGATCATTATGTCAGTACAACATATTAAGAATGACTGTACACCTGCTCATTCATACAATAATCTAATCAGCCAATCAGGTGGCAGCAGTGCAGTGCATAAAATCATGCAGATACTGGCCGCCAGATTCGAGTAACGTTCACATCAACCGTCAGAATAGGGAAAATGTGTTTTCAGTGATTTTGACTGTTGGTGCCAAGCAGGCTGGTTTGAATATTCCTATAACTGCTGATCCCTTGAGATTTTGACACACATCCATCTGTAAAGCGTACTCAGATTGGTGTGAGTGAGTGACAGTTCAGGCTGATAGAAATGCTGCATTAGCTCTGTACAGAGTGGATATTATTGAGCAGAAAAGCAGAATGCACAATATATTGAACCCTGAGGTGAATGGGCTACAACAGCAAAAGACCTTGCTGAGTTCCACTCTTTTAACAGAAATCTGAGGCAGCAGTGGGCACAGGCTCACCAAAACTGGACAATCGAGGCCTGGAAAAACATAACCTGGTCTGATGAGTCTCAATATCTGCTCAATATCTCACATTCAGGGTCAGAATTTGGTGCAAATGGCAAGAATCAACATTGATTCATTCTATTGGTGCCATGGACCCAACCTGCCTTTTTGTCAATGGTCCAGGCTGGTGGAGGTGGTGTACTGGTATGAGGAATGTTTTCTTGGCACACTTTGAGCCTGCTGATACCAATCAATCATTGCTTGAATGCCATAGCTTTTTGCGTACTATTGCTGACCATGTGCATTCTTTAAGGGGCACAATTTACCATCTTCTACTGGCTACTTTCAGCATGATAATGTCACAAAGCAAAAGTCATCTCAAACTGGTTTCATGAACATGTCAGTGTTTTTCAGTGGCCTTCAGTCACCGGACCGGATCTAAATGTAGTAGAAATCCTTTTATGATGTGGTAGAGTAGAAAATTCACAGCAGGTAAGTGATCAGCAGGAATTGTCAACAGGGACCACAGTCTCAGAGGAATGTTTCCAACATCCTGTGAAATCCATGCCATAACAAACTGAGGCTGTTTTGAGAGCAAAGGAAGGCCCTACCCTGTATTAGTGTAGTGTTCCTAATGAAATGCTTTTGCGGGACATACAAGTAGCTGTTTGTGTATATGCTAAGGACAATAGACATTCTGTTGTAAACTCCTACAAGCAGCTGTTTGTGCCATTGATATGGACACAAGAAACACCTAATTGAATTGGACATCTGCTGTCTGTGCGATCACGTTGGTACGCTCTGCAGTTAAGGAAGAAGTAACTAAAATATAACGAAAATAACCGAAATTAAAGATAGAAAATAAAATATGCTACAGTCTCTAGATACCTTCTGATACCTTCTCTCTCTCGCTGGGGCCATTTTCTTGTCCTTCCCTCTTGTAAGCATTCAAAAAAATTAAACTGTATAGTCCTGTCCACACTTAATGTTTCTGAGAATGCAGAAAAGTCTAACTCCCAGTTAAGAGGAGCAAGTTAGTAAAGAATCAGCGTCAACGCATTGGCATTATTGGTTTATCTCAGGGTTAGAACACAAAGAGCATCGCTGAGTAGACCGGGCTGGATTGTGACTGAAATCACAGATTCTCTAGGGTGAAATTTTAAACCATAAATCTCCCCTCCTCCTTCTGTCTGAGTGCACCTTCTTATCCCGTCCCATTTTGTCGCTCACTTAAAATGATCTCTTCCTCCCTAAAGCCCTGTATCCTGTTTGAATGCTCTGTCCTGTCTGTCCGCGCATAAAACAACACAAATACTCTCTATTATGCTTGCTTGGCTCAGTGCTTTTGTTGCAGTACGCGGCCCTATTTGAGCATGTAAATAAGCCTCAGTGGCTCTAATGCTAATGAAAGGCAGTGGCCATTTGGGAAACCTTTCAACATCAAACATGTACACATTTAGAGGTGTTAATGTGCCATAGTTGATTTCCTCTCATTAATTTGATTAAATAACAATTTTGTCATTATGTAGCAGTGTCCCCTGCTGAAAAGAACAGCACAGACCAGCTCGATTTCGATGCTGGTCTAAACTGGTGTAGGCTGGTTCATGCTTCTCTGGTGGTGGTCATGCTGGGTGACCAGCATACCAACATTGATAACATATGCTGCTTTTGCTGGTGATCAGGCTTGCTGATCTATGCTGATCATCCTAGCAGGTCATTTGTTTAATTGTGTAACATGCTTTATTTTTTTATTCTTTTTTGTCAGGACTGAAACCACTGAAAACCGCCTCCATTGGAAGTGACCAAGACATTAGCGAGGACACTGATGGCCATAAGAAGACAAGAACATCCTTGGATATTATTCCTAATGGATCTGAATGCCTATTCGACAGAAAGTGGAGAAATGTACCGCTGCAAAGACAAAATGCATCTGGTGAGCTACTGAAATCAATCAAGGAAGGATAAGATCATTCACTACAGTGGAGGTTAGTGGGGATTAAGTGGATGGCCAGTCGGAGGGGAATAATCAAAAGAAGCCGGCTTCTCAAACCAACAAACATGCAGTGATGTACTGCTGGCAGTCTGCTGAGCTTCAGGACATGCCCCAGACCAAACTACTGAATAACATCAGAGCTGTGTAGTGGTTATTAGACTGAAGTGCTGAAATGGTCCAGCTTTCTATTGTACTTTGCGGACTGAAGTGCTGATGTGACAGCTGTAGGACGAGCAGCGGACTGGACTCTGTTACTAATGGATACAGAAGGACATCGAGCTGATGGTGCAGAGCAAGGCACATTTCCTCTCTGATGGAGCCCTGACACATACTCAACACACTCTGGGGTAAGCGTGTGTGTGTGTGTGTGTGTGTGTGTGTGTGTGTGTGTGTGTGTGTGTGTGTGTGTGTGTGTGTGCACAACAGTGAATGTGTGAGCCGCTATGATCGGCTCAGGGTCTGTGACGCAGTAACACTCCCTAACAGCATAATCCAATTACTTTACCCTTCCACAACCCCAGGGTCGCCTGGCTGCCGCTGCTTCTTTTAGTCTGAGTATGTGAAACAACTATTAAAGAAATAGTTGGACTAAATAAATGATAAAAAAAGACATGTTGGGTGTTTAAATTTTGATTCTTTAGTTTTGAACTAGAGATCTGAGGCTAATGTAACTAACAAGTAATAGAAGCTTCAAACTGTGTTAGGGTGTCAAGTAATCTCATCCAGACCTGCTTGTTTGTTTCTAACATTGTTTAACATGGACAACAATACAGACACAAATTCAGGCCCTGCGACTGTTTTTAGCTGTCCCTTTGTTTTGATGAAGTAGAGCGCTGTTTCTAAGCTTCTGTCTAAGCTCATTTGAAAGCAACTGCGAGTATTAGAACATCTCCTCTGGAGTCTATTGGGAGTTTCACAGAGCCTTTCATTGGTTTGCTGTAATTACAATACTTCAGCTTAAAGAACAGCCATTCAGGAGGAGTGTCCACCTTCCCAAGGTCCTATGTACGTAGGGTTCTATGTTCCCTAGGATTCTACCTTCCAAGAGACCTATGCTACTCAGGGTTCTATGTCCTCTGGGGTTTCTCCTTCCTAGGGATCAATGCTCCAAGGTCACTATGTTCTGGGTTGCCTATATTACCTGGGCCCTAAGTTCCCTGGGGTTCTACAGTCCCAGCGACCTACTTTCCTGGGGTTCTGTGTTGCGAGGGGTTTGTGTTCCCCAAAATCTTATGCTCAACTCTTTAAATCAAGCAAACAAGCAAAGTTTATTTGTATAGCGCTTTTTACAACAGGTGTTGTCACAAAGAAGCTTTACAGAACAATCAGGAAAGAAAAAGAAAAAGGAAAGAGAAAATCCGGGTCCAAGCACCCATGAGCGAGCCAGGGGTGACCGTGGCAAGGAAAAACTCTCTAAGAGCAAGAGGAAGAAACCTTGGGAGGAACCAAGACTCAGAAGGGGAAGCTGAGCCTGTATTTCAGCACAGCTTGCAGTGGTTATTTCATGTAGAATGTCCACACTAATGAAGAACCTCAGGCTTTACATTTGGCAGAAAACCTTTTATCTGTTTCCTCCTCCTGCCTGTTGACTGCAGTGTTTACCTGCATTTCAGGCACCATTCTTATCTAGCTGACTGCTGCCCACAGTGCCAACTAATGTATTTATCAGTTGACTAATCTATGCAACCTCTAATAGGACCACAGGTATACAGGGCCCTGTAAGTATAGGGCTGTTTCCTAAATGACGGAGGGGGAACACTGGGCCTGGGGAACATATGGCCCTGCAAAAATATTACTATTTACTAGAAATATCAGTAAGAAAATCAAGGGTCTTGTGCACATAGGGCCCTGGGAACATAGGGTCTTGGGAAAATAGGACACTGAGAACACAGGGCCCTAGGAAAATATGGCACAGGAAACATAGGGTGCTGGGAACATAGGTTGTTGGGAACATTTGGTGTTGGGAACATAGGGTGCTGGGGACATATGGTGCTGGAAACATAGATTGTTGGAAACATAGGGTGCTGGGAACATAGATTGTTTGGGAACATAGGGTGCTGGGAACATAGATAGTTGGAAACATAGGGTGCTGGGAACATAGATTGTTGGAAACATAGGGTGCTGGGAACATAGATTGTTTGGGAACATAGGGTGCTGGGAACATAGATAGTTGGGAACATAGGGTGCTGGGAACATAGGGTGCTGGGAACATAGATAGTTGGGAACATAGGGTGCTGGGAACATAGATTGTTGGAAACATAGGGTGCTGGGAACATAGATTGTTGGGAACATAGGGTGCTGGGAACATAGATTGTTGGAAACATAGGGTGCTGGGAACATAGATTGTTGGAAACATAGGGTGCTGGGAACATAGATTGTTTGGGAACATAGGGTGCTGGGAACATAGATAGTTGGGAACATAGGGTGCTGGGAACATAGATTGTTGGAAACATAGGGTGCTGGGAACATAGATTGTTGGGAACATAGGGTGCTGGGAACATAGATTGTTGGGAACATAGGGTGCTGGGAACATAGATTGTTGGAAACATAGGGTGCTGGGAACATAGATTGTTGGGAACATAGGGTGCTGGGAACATATGGTGTTGGGAACATAGGGTGCTGGGAACATAGATTGTTGGGAACATAGGGTGCTGGGAACATATGGTGTTGGGAACATAGGGTGCTGGGGACATATGGTGCTGGGAACATAGATTGTTGGGAACATAGAGTGCTGGGAACATAGATTGTTGGGAACATATGGTGCTGGGAACATAGATTGTTGGAAACATATGGTGCTGGGAACATAGATTGTTGGGAACATAGGGTGCTGGGAACATAGATTCTTGGGAACATAGGGTGCTGGGAACCTAGATTGTTGGGAACATAGGGTGCTGGGAACATATGGTGTTGGGAACATAGGGTGCTGGGGACATAGATTGTTGGGAACATAGAGTGCTGGGAACATAGATTGTTGGAAACATAGGGTGCTGGGAACATAGATTGTTGGGAACATAGATTGTTGGGAACATAGGGTGCTGGGAACATAGATTGTTGGGAACATAGAGTGCTGGGAACATAGATTGTTGGGAACATAGGGTGCTGGGAACATAGATTGTTGGAAACATATGGTGCTGGGAACATAGATTGTTGGAAACATAGGGTGCTGGGAACATAGATTGTTGGGAACATAGGGTGCTGGGAACATAGATTGTTGGGAACATAGGGTGCTGGGAACATAGATTGTAGGGAACATAGGGTGCTGGTAACATATGGTGTTGGGAACATAGGGTGCTGGGCACATATGGTGCTGGGAACATAGATTGTTGGGAACATTTGGTGTTGGGAACATAGATTGTTGGAAACATAGGGTGCTGGGCACATATGGTGCTGGGAACATAGATTGTTGGGAACATAGGGTGCTGGGAACATAGATTGTTGGGAACATAGGGTGCTGGGAACATAGATTGTTGGGAACATAGGGTGCTGGGAACATAGATTGTTGGGAACATAGGGTGCTGGGAACATAGATTGTTGGGAACATAGGGTGCTGGGAACATAGATTGTAGGGAACATAGGGTGCTGGTAACATATGGTGTTGGGAACATAGGGTGCTGGGCACATATGGTGCTGGGAACATAGATTGTTGGGAACATTTGGTGTTGGGAACATAGATTGTTGGAAACATAGGGTGCTGGGCACATATGGTGCTGGGAACATAGATTGTTGGGAACATAGGGTGCTGGGAACATAGATTGTTGGAAACATAGGGTGCTGGGAACATAGATTGTTGGGAACATAGGGTGCTGGGAACATAGATTGTTGGGAACATAGGGTGCTGGGAACATAGATTGTTGGGAACATAGGGTGCTGGGAACATAGATTGTTGGAAACATAGGGTGCTGGGAACATAGATTGTTGGGAACATAGGGTGCTGGGAACATAGATTGTAGGGAACATAGGGTGCTGGTAACATATGGTGTTGGGAACATAGGGTGCTGGGCACATATGGTGTTGGGAACATAGGGTGCTGGGCACATATGGTGCTGGGAACATAGATTGTTGGGAACATTTGGTGTTGGGAACATAGATTGTTGGAAACATAGGGTGCTGGGCACATATGGTGCTGGGAACATAGATTGTTGGAAACATAGGGTGCTGGGAACATAGATTGTTGGGAACATAGGGTGCTGGGAACATAGATTGTTGGAAACATAGGGTGCTGGGAACATAGATTGTTGGGAACATAGGGTGCTGGGAACATAGATTGTAGGGAACATAGGGTGCTGGTAACATATGGTGTTGGGAACATAGGGTGCTGGGCACATATGGTGCTGGGAACATAGATTGTTGGGAACATTTGGTGTTGGGAACATAGATTGTTGGAAACATATGGTGTTGGGAACATAGGGTGCTGGGGACATAGATTGTTGGGAACATAGAGTGCTGGGAACATAGATTGTTGGAAACATAGGGTGCTGGGAACATAGATTGTTGGGAACATAGATTGTTGGGAACATAGGGTGCTGGGAACATAGATTGTTGGGAACATAGAGTGCTGGGAACATAGATTGTTGGGAACATAGGGTGCTGGGAACATAGATTGTTGGAAACATATGGTGCTGGGAACATAGATTGTTGGAAACATAGGGTGCTGGGAACATAGATTGTTGGGAACATAGGGTGCTGGGAACATAGATTGTTGGGAACATAGGGTGCTGGGAACATAGATTGTAGGGAACATAGGGTGCTGGTAACATATGGTGTTGGGAACATAGGGTGCTGGGCACATATGGTGCTGGGAACATAGATTGTTGGGAACATTTGGTGTTGGGAACATAGATTGTTGGAAACATAGGGTGCTGGGCACATATGGTGCTGGGAACATAGATTGTTGGGAACATAGGGTGCTGGGAACATAGATTGTTGGAAACATAGGGTGCTGGGAACATAGATTGTTGGGAACATAGGGTGCTGGGAACATAGATTGTTGGAAACATAGGGTGCTGGGAACATAGATTGTTGGGAACATAGGGTGCTGGGAACATAGATTGTTGGGAACATAGGGTGCTGGTAACATATGGTGTTGGGAACATAGGGTGCTGGGCACATATGGTGCTGGGAACATAGATTGTTGGGAACATTTGGTGTTGGGAACATAGATTGTTGGAAACATAGGGTGCTGGGCACATATGGTGCTGGGAACATAGATTGTTGGGAACATAGGGTGCTGGGAACATAGATTGTTGGAAACATAGGGTGCTGGGAACATAGATTGTTGGGAACATAGGGTGCTGGGAACATAGATTGTTGGAAACATAGGGTGCTGGGAACATAGATTGTTGGGAACATAGGGTGCTGGGAACATAGATTGTTGGAAACATAGGGTGCTGGGAACATAGATTGTTGGGAACATAGGGTGCTGGGAACATAGATTGTAGGGAACATAGGGTGCTGGTAACATATGGTGTTGGGAACATAGGGTGCTGGGCACATATGGTGCTGGGAACATAGATTGTTGGGAACATTTGGTGTTGGGAACATAGATTGTTGGAAACATAGGGTGCTGGGCACATATGGTGCTGGGAACATAGATTGTTGGGAACATTTGGTGTTGGGAACATAGATTGTTGGAAACATAGGGTGCTGGGCACATATGGTGCTGGGAACATAGATTGTTGGGAACATTTGGTGCTGGGAACATAGATTGTTGGGAACATAGGGTGCTGGGAACATAGGGTGCTGGGAACATATGGTGTTGGGAACATAGGGTGCTGGGAACATATGGTGTTGGGAACATATGGTGTTGGGAGTATTTATTTCTTACTCAAGCAGTGAATGAATGGTAGACACCACGTATCATCTTCAATGGTTGGCAGTTCCCAGTAGCGCTAACCCAGGCGATTGAGCAAAGCCATTAGATCTCAGAGATAGCACAAGCTAGTTCTCTTTCAGACCATTTTACAGAGCAGCCAAGGCATAAAAGGGAATTAAACCTCACTTTGGGGCCCTCTAATCTGATTGAGAGAGGGGAGAGGAAGCAAGAATGAAGAGGAAGAGAAGGAGGGAGAGAAAGAGAATGAGAGGCAGACAGATAGCGAGAGGCTCAGACAGCTACAGATGGAACGAAGGCTGCTGTTAATTGTTAACTACACTAAATGGAGTTTCCTCTATCATGTCCCTAACCGAACTTTAAAATCTTTTTATTGAGCCAGAGAATTACAGACTTACAGTTTAATCCCTGTTAAAACAAGTGTGCATGCACTTACTGTGAACCCCCATAGTTCACATGCTGTATACTGCTAGCGTTTAAGAGCCAGCATCAATAAAAGCTTTAAGTGGGCCTATACAAGTCTGCCCTGCTAAATGCAGGATGTAAGCTATCTCTGAACCGAAGTGATTCTCTGGAGTTAAAGGAATACACCAGCATTTTTCAACCTGCGTCCGTGTTATACGGTGGATTAATGCAATAATTCTGATGCTTTTCCTTGTACACTTAAAAATCAACTCTTTACCTGAACGTGAACTTTCGAAACAAGAAAATTACGTTGAGTCAACATAATTTACTGAAATTGGCTAAATTCAATCTGTCTCACTTCCAAATCAGCTTATTTAAGGTCGTTGAAGTGGCTGATTTACTGATGTTGGTTTACCTTGTGTTGATTTAACTTATTTGTAATTTAACCTTATTGGTAGTGACCGTAAGCCTGAGGGAAGATATAGACAACTCTGAGATGGTAGGTAACACAAGGGGAAATATACACCAAATAGATGGAGCCAGGAGCCAATTAAAAAAAAAAATTCCTTGTAGTCAAAACAATTGAGTTATGTTGCATATAACCCATTTTAAGGACAATAAACCTGGTTATGTGTCTTGTGATGCCAGGCTACTGGGTAGAAATCCACATGAGATGTGGAAAAAAGACAATTCATTCTGTTTTTTGACTTGATTGACTTTGGCTCATTTACTATTCGGGATTATTGCGTTCTTTAAATTCTATTTCTTTCAGTACAATTGAAAAATGGGTCAGTTCAAATAATATTAGCTTGGTTTGTTGTCTTAACATGTGCAATGGCCAGCCCTACATTTTTATCTGTGTACTTAGGAAAGAAGTAACATGCTTCTAAGAAAAGCCAATGGGCATTGGCTTCAGAGAGCGAGGGCATAAAACAGATTAGGAGTTTTAGGATTTTGAATTTGTTTTCTGTGAAAGCTGTCACTGCATTATGGCTATTCAAAATCATTAGACTCTCTGCCAAGCTCGGCCTTAATAATTAGGAATAATTAGGAAATCAACACACATTAGGTTGTATTTTGTCTCATTAACTGTGTGAGTAGCCTAGTTTTCCCATTAGCGTGGGTTTAGTAGAGACAGAGTGTTATGTTTAATGTATGCATTTTAAGTGAGAACCGAGATGCAAGAGAGAAAAAGAGACCAGAAAAGAGAGAGATGCTGTTCTTACTGTTCTTCCAAGTTGTACTTGAGGCCATTTCTCTCTGTCTCTCTGTCTCTCTCATGTTTACTCCCCGGTTTGATTTGATTTGCTATTGCTTACATCACCACTTGCTTATCTTTCTATATGTAAAAAAAACAGCTGAAAATAAATGTGTAAATAAATCATTTAATCATGTAAACAGGGTAGCTAGAGTCAAATCCAGTCCATAAGTAGTTTCTTTAAGTCTTCCATAGACAGTACTAGCAGGTTCAGGAAGAATGGAGATGATGCAAAACAACAAATAGTAGAAAAATTATGTCTTGGATACCAAGAAATGGGCCTCCTAGTAACCACCTGGAAGACCTGGTGGACTAACACAACTATCCCCATGAGATAAACAGCACATTCATCTTTGAAAGAGAGGAGAAAATCAAACTCCACTCTTGATTCAGATCTGAAAACAACCACAGCTGTTTCTGTCCATCCTTCCACAGAGAGAAAACAACTCAGTGCTATGAGTCTGAAAGGACGTGTAGCTGGCAAGAAGCTTCATAAGTAGAAAAAAGCGACAACATTTGAACCTTGCATGGTGAAATGGTTCTATAGATTCTTGTGACAGCAGAAGAATCCTTTTTGGTGTTATATAGAACCATTTAGAACCATGCACAATACATTCACGGCATTTGGCCGACGCTCTTATCCAGAGCGACTTACAATTTGATAATTTTTTCACAAGTAGGCCAAGGTGGTGTTAGGAGTCTTGCCCAAGGACTCTTATTGGTATAGTGTAGGGGGCTTACCCTGGTCAGGGATTGAACCCTAGTCTACAGCGTAGAAGGCAGAGGTGTTACCCACTACACTAACCAACCACTACAACACATACTCTATCAATATGGAGACCCATTTTGACATGCAGAGAACATTAAGCATGCAAATGGTTCTACATAGAACTATATAGAATCTAAATAGAGCGATTCTCTTGACCAAACAAGTCTTGGAGAAACCATCCTTTTTAAGAGCGTAGTTGCGGCGCTGGCTGTGAGACAGAAAGAGAGGGAGTGAAAGAGAGGACAGAGAAGAGATGGCCTTGTATAGCTCTGCTTTAAGGAGATGATCAGAGGAAGGGATTTGAGGATTTCTGATCACCTCTTTGTTACCTGGAAGAGCTACGAACAACAAGCCTGTTCACGTGGTTTGAGCTCCGAACACAGTCATGCAGCAGAGCAGCGCTCAGTCAGCTGATGCGTTTCATTGTGGAAAGATTACAGTAAAGACAATAGAACAGACTCTTAATCCAGAATAGAGGTGAATGTTTATGAGGATAGTGAGGATAGTGAGCACAAAGACACTGAATAATTGTATACGCTCATTTGCATGTGCTATTAGAATTTCATTACTGACATACATTATATTGTCAGAAGTATAATTTTAATATAAGTTTAATATGATGTCGGCCCACCCTTTGCAGCTATAACAGCTTCAACTCTTTTGGGATACCAAAAAGGTTTAGGAGTGTGTTTATGGGAATTTCTGACCGTTCTTCCAGAAGGCCTGGCTCACAGTCTCCGCTCTAATTCATCCCAAAGGTGTTCTATGGGGTTGAGGTCAGGACTCTGTGCAGGCCAGTCAAGTTCTTCCACACCAAACTGGCTCATCCGTGTCTTTATGGACCTGCTTTGTGCACTGGTGCGCAGTCATGTTGGAACAGGAAGGGGCCGTCCCCAAACTGTTCCCACAAAGTTGGGAGCGTGAAATTGTCCAAAATCTCTTGGTGCTGAAGCTTTAAGAGTTCCTTTCACTGGAACTAAGGGGCCGAGCCCAACTCCTGAAAAACACCCCCACACCATGATCCCCCCTCCACCAAACTTTACACTCGGCACAATGCAGTCAGACAAGTACCGTCTCCTGGGAACTGCCGAACCCAGACTCATCCATCAGATTGCCAGATGGAGAAGCGTGATTCGTCACTCCAGAGGACACGTCTCCACTGCTCTAGAGTCCAGTGGTGGCACCTTTATCAGCACTGCGTTCAACGCTTGGTGATGTAAGGCTTGGATGCAGCTGCTTGGCTTTGGAAACCCATTCCATGAAGCTCTCAATAAACATGAACAACACTATGGACAAAATTCAGACCTCAAGATGTTACTACTTCTTCCATTTTTATAGATTACAACTGTGGTGTGCAGTAATTCAGGTATGCAGTTTGCACAGTGCCAAATAGCAGACATAGCCCTCTATTACTTGTTAGTCTTTTAGCTGTAAAATGTCTTGGCCGATCAGTTACATTTGAAATGAAAGGAAATAGTGAAATAGTTTACTGATTTACAGTACTGTGTGTGAGAAACCTTTCATTTCTTTTCATTTCTAGTCAAAACAGCCATAAAGTACAAGATAATCATTTTTCAGGAGATGTTTCTCAGGAGATTAAACATAACACAAGATAATCCTCTTACATAAGGAAGAGTAAAATCAAGGGAAAATAAGGGAAAAAACAGGAGTTTACAGAACTAGAGTTAAAATCATCCTAACAACCACCTGGAAGACCTGGTAGACCCCCCCATCCCACAAAACATCATGCTCTAGATTCAGATCTGAAAACATCCACAGGTGTTTTTGTCCTTCCTTCCACTGTGAGAAGACAACTTGGTACTATGAGTCTGAGAGGATGTGTAGCTGTCAAGATGCTCTTACTGAGAAAAGAACAAAGAAGCTGCTGGTGTTTTCAGAACAATGCACTGACCACCCCAGAGTCCAGACTTCAGTATGACTTAATGTGTTTTGGGATTACTTGGATTGTGCAAAGTGCAACCAACTTCTAAGACTGAACATTAGAGGTGTGGAACAATGTATAAACTCAACACATTAAATACTGACTAAAATAATACTACATGAAGTTGTTGAGTATTTTTTATTAAATATGTCATCTGTTTTTTTCCACATGTTGGTTCATTTCTGGGTTTTGATAGTAAGACAATTGATGATAATAGTCCTGTTGATGTTAACAATGCTTCTACAGATACTGATAATAATATGCTGCTAATATCACCAACATCAGTTATGAAAGTACTAACAAAGACTTGATATTGACCACTGAAACTGTAAATGCCTTCTGTGACGGTGATAAATGTGTGACTGATAATGGTAATGATGCTGGCGGCAGGGAGACAGATGGGATGGATGTTGCAGGCCAGATTTAGTGAAACCTGAGAACGCAATAAGGCCGTGAGTCATGATCTGTAGGGATTTCTCCCTCTGCTCCCCCCCTCTCTCTCTTTATCTCTCTCTCTCGCTTTCCCTCTGCCTTGGGGCACCACGCTGTCTCTGTCTTGCCCTACTGGGATGTGTGTGATAGGCCCAGTGTGCGTTATCCCCATCAGGAAGCAATTTGCTGTACCGCAGCATTGTGTATTGTATTGTATATTATAGCCACACATCCTGCGGGAAACACTAATTACATGGATGGCCACTCATTGGACTCGGTGGGACCCATTTCAGTGCAGCATCGCACAAAACCACTTGCTTATAGAGCCATTTTTCATCAAGACATCAATGCCCTTTATGAGACCTGAGGAAACGCCCAAATATCCAAAAGCTTAAAGGAATAGTTTGGTGAAAAATCACATTTGTACATTTTAATCCCTTTATCTCAAATGTATTAGCTCAGCCAAAACATGTTGGCTTCTTGATACTTCCTCTTTTTTCAGAACATATGCTGTTTTTTGGGCCCATAAATGGTCCAGCCAGGCTTTCTTAACTGCCTCAAATGTGTGCTAGTGTGCGTTCGCACTGGTACGAGTGGATCAGACACAGCGGCGCTGCTGGAGTATCCAAAATTATTCAATTATAATTGTTTGTCATGCTAACTAATCGCTGTTTTACAGTTGAATGCATGCATATGTTGTAGGTTACCTTATACAGTTCTGTCTTTCTGAGATTCTCATGTTTGACCTGTAGAGAGGGCAGCTGAAAGAAGGCCTGTCTACATGAAATGTTTTTTCTTAATATTATACACTAAGAAAGGTGATTTAATTCAATTTACTCAATTCAAACAGATCATTTTCTCAAGAATGGCTAAAATACGTCAACGTTTCATTTGTTACATCAGCACAGTTTTGCCTTTCAGTTTACTTTTGGCAATAATTTGGTTAATGTAGTATTTTATTCATGTGGAAATGATGGAAAGAGAAAAAGAGAAAAAAAGTATGCATCACTTGTTATGTAATTTGAATACAGTAACTTTACTTTATTTAAAGTTTTTTTTAGCAATGTTCTAATAATGTGCAATTATTTTTTTGCCTCTTTTTTTTTTTTTTTTTTACGTTACCCCCCCGTTTCACTTTGCGTTTGTGTGTTTTTTGATTCTTAGTGATGCACATGACATGTTTTGCCAGGAATAATAATTAAGCTACATTCAAAACAAGTTAAAGGAACATATCAGGACAATTTTCTGCAGTTATATTGTGACTCCACCTGTTCCCCCCAAAAAACAAAGTGGCAAATTTTGAGAAAACCCACAGCAAAATCAAGCGTCTTAGTCCTCAACAATCACTAAAGCCACAAGATCCAGATGGGACTGTTAAGTATACAACAAACTACATCCATAAACAAGAGCACTGGACTGAACCTGATGCTTCCAGCTAATTCAGTTGCAGAGTTGACGTCTTATTAACGCAGTAATGCTGCTCACTCTATAGTATGTTAAATTAGACAATGGTCCATAATACTCTACTTAACCTTTGACCTCTCTGTGTGTTTATGTAGCTAAATGGAGGAGCGGGACCGCAGCCGCTCTCCGTCACGTAGGACCAGCAGAGTGGAGCAGGTGGTGGGACGCTGGCTACGTCGCTCCAGAGACTCCACCAGCAGGTACGTTTGTGTACATTGGCAGGATCATTGCAGACTAGGCCTGGGTGATATCTAGAAACATTAAACATGATATTTCCTTGTTAAAAAATCAGGATCATTAACTGAATCGTAAGGAGACCAAACTGAATTACATTTACAGTCAAACATACCCAGCCGTTACCATGTCTTGGGATGTCTTGACATAAGAAAATGTCTCAAAACATCTTATAAATACCGTCAAGGCATCTTAAGAAAATCTGGGTATGACGTGGCCATTATTCACCTTTCAGCATGAGGTAAAAAGCATATATTTAACAGAAAATTTAAACACAAAATCAACTAAATATTTTTCGGTATTTAGTGTGTCCACTCTTTGCCTTTGCTGCAGCTTCCATTTTTCCACACCTCCAAAGTTCAATCTTAGAAGTTGCTTGCATTTTCTGCTTCTCACGATTTAAGTAATCCTAGAAACATTCAGTGATGTTGAGGCCTGGACTGTGGAGTGGTCAGTCAATCATTCTGAGAACACTAGCAGCTTCTTTGATTCCTCGTCAGACAACGATACGTTCTCACTGTGCAACCATGCATTTCAGATGAGCTTCAGCCCAGAGAAGTTGGCAGCGTTTCCGGACCCTGTTGACAAATTACTTCCTCTGTGCAAAGTACAGTCTTAATCTGCATTTGTGGATGCAACAACGGAGGGTGTTTATTAACCAAAGTATTCCCAAGCCTGTGTGTGATATCCACCACAGAAGCATGCTGGTATTTAATGCAGTGCCATATGAGGGATCGAAGGCCATGAGCATTCTGTTGTGATTTTCTGCGTTTTTCCTACTGTCCCAGTTTTTTGGAACAGCTTGAATGAGTTTTTAAGCATTCTGTTTGCTGCAGATTGCACTTCAGTTCTGTTTTTCCAGACTGAATGTTTTGTGGAGGTCAACTTTCACCCCAGAGACTTGAAACTTGACTTGGACATGCAGGAAGGGGCTTATAAACACATCTGGGATATTTGAATCCATATTCAAATAGCAAAAATAATTCATATGTCCATTCCACCCCACCCCTCACTCTTTCTCCCTCCTTCTGCTCTCCAGAGAGCGACAGTTTGAAGATGGACGTGCACCTGACTCCAGTCCTCAGGAACAAAGAAGTTGTCCAATCAGAGTGACCACTCAAATTCCATTTGACTCCACCCTCGACTCCCACGGCTTCACGGTGTCCACACACACTCCACCCCAAGTGCAGGAGGTCACTGCAGGTACAAACACACACACACACACACACACACACACACACACAGTCATCAGAATCCCCATTATAAAGTCATCAGAATCCCCATTATGACATCATCAGAATCACTATTATGATGTCATTGCTGCTGACATTCATTGATATATGAGCTTGTATGAGTCTTTGGCTATTAGATGGCTATTAGGCTGTATGGAGTTAATGGGAAAAGCCTTGCTGAATTTGTGAAGCAAAGTGGTGATTAAGCCGGTCAGCAAGGAACCTGACCCTAACAGCAACGACAATCAATAATACAGCCACAGTACACATGTTTTCATTCAGCTGGGTCTGTTTTCCTCATAACGTCTTCTGTTTTGTATTAGGGTAATATAATATTATTTATTACTTTTAGGAAACAATATAATTGTTACCTTTTCTGGGAATGTATTTTATCATTTTACAATGAAAATCATTTTTGTGCTCTGTTCATGTATTTTTTCTGACCATATATGCAAAAATATGCAGGTAATTAAAGTAGTTTCAGAGTTAGGCTCGGACAGCAATGCAGGCACGTCTGTTTTTCTTATTAAATATAATTTTTAAATATTGAAACTGATATTATTATTCAGACACTATCCAGATGCCTATGTTAAGAATTAGCTTGCAGCATTGTAGTTTCATTTTGGCCCACTCCTCTGGTCAAACAATCTTCAGTTCACCAAAGTTATGAGGGTCCCTTTGATGGACTCGCAATTTCAAATTCCTCTATAGATCTTTTTGAGATTCAAGTTAGGGGATTGGTTGGACCATTCGGGCACTTTCACCTTCTTTTTAGAAAACTGAATGTTTGGAGTCACTATCTTGTAGAAACATCCATCTTCATCTCTAAAATGTCCCGGTACAGCACTCCACTCATGTGTCATGCTTTGATGATGTGTAATGCTCACGTGCTGTTTATAGTGAAGCAGCCCACATCATGATGCTCCCACCTTGATACTTCACTGTGGGTGTTCACATTTACTTCAAAACAATGAGATCTAACTGCTCATCATGTGGCCATGAGGGACTGCTTTAAAATGCAGGGGTGTGGCTAAAACTAAGATTCACCTATGGGTCTAAAACTCTAAACACTAATGTGTTTAATTTGGTACTGACATTAAAACATGGGATAATATTTTAATAAAGTTTTTTTTACAAGCCCATTTCCAAAAAGGTTGGGATGCTAAATGTTTTGAAAGTGAAATATTTTCATGATTTGTTGATATAGGATGTCAGCTGCTCAACTTTTACATTGAGGTTGATTTGTTGGACCACAGGACACTTTTCCACTTCCCCTCTGTCCTTTTTAAATAAGCTCTGGCCCAGAAAAGGTGGTAGCGTTTCTGGATCCTGGTTATATGTGGTTTCTTCTTTGTGAATCTCCAGATTCTCTGAAACTTTTAATGGTGTTATGTACCATAGATGATAAAAAGCAAAAGTTCTTTGCTATTTTATGTTGAGTAATGTTGTTCTTGAATTGTTGCACTAATTGATTTAGTATCTTAACTTCTGAAAGGCTCAGACTCTCTGAGATGCTTTTTTTATCATTTTACTGACATATTTCTAATTAACCACCAGATGTTTTTTAGCATTACACAACTTTATCAGTCTTTTGTTGCCCCCATCCCGACCTTTTTGGAACACGTTGTTGGCATCAATTTCGAAATGGGCAAATAAAAACAATAAAATTCATAAAAATATGTTGTCTTTGCACTACTTTCAATGCAACATAGGGTTTAAATGATTTGCACATCATTACATTTTGTTCTTACTTACATTTTGCACAGCACACCAACTTGTGGAAATGGGGTTGTATTTTAGAATAAAGTCACTTTAAAAGGACTTAAGAAAATAACATTGACAAAAATACAAAAATTTGTAAATATTATTTTCAGAAGTGTAAATTTAGGGCTTAGGGTTTCAGACTGACCTCTCCTCACAAAAAGTACTCAATAAATGATGATTTTGTATTTATTTAGTTATTACTATTTCAATAAAAGTCTTGGGTTTAGGTGCATCAGAACACAATCCTTGTAAATATCTAAGGTCTGAATACTTAATTGTTTTTTGTTATAGTTCTTTTTACTGTGGGACCACAGTTTGAACTAATTTGGTAGAATGGTCAATATATTTTTAATATAATGTCAGAATACTAGACATTTTAGTTTAAAAATCTTTGTTTATACTTATAAATACATACTTTTTTGTTCACATTTACAGTATAAAGTCTGCACTGGAAGTGTCTGAATACTTGTTTCCCTCACTGTAGTACCTGCTCTCAATTTTAAGGAAATAAATGCATTACACTTGAAATCTAGTGCTATCAAGTTTGTTTCAATAACTGAAAATAAGCATAGAGGCCTAAAAAAGGTCTAAGGAATACTGGGATTTGGGGGATAAAAGTATTCCTGGAATGGGTGAACATTAGACAAGAATTATGATATGTGAAAACAAATGAAATGCTAAAAATGTACACCAAATAATAGCAGCATTTATTTATGGAAACAGTAACAAATGGTAGCTGTGTGTGGTTTAGTTGGCTGTAGAGTAAGTAAGACAAGAGGAAGTCATGGCGTGTGTCAGCCCAAGTCCATCTGTTCCCCAGCACCTACCCACATCACCAAGGCAACCATGCTGGGCAGCCATAGAGCCAAATTCATTCCGTTCCCATGAGGGATGATGTAATCGCTGTAATTGAGTAAATCAGACATGGGGAAGACGCCTAGACTGATCGCATATTAGGCACTAAAAGAATGAGCCTGTAATGATATAACTGTTTATGTGTGTGCTGTAGGGGGTCCTGCAGATGGCAAACTTTTACCTGGTGACCAGCTTGTTAAAATCAACAACATTGCTGTCGAAGACCTGTCCACTGAACAGGCTGCTGACATCATCAGGTATGTGTGGTCATGTATGGATGTGAGCTTTTGTTCAAACTGTTGTTTGGAATCACTTGTCATATCGTTCATTTCTGTTATATATGTACAATAATAATAACTAAATAAAACAGTGTAGATGTCAATATTATAAACAAAAGTTTAATTCCAAAATTCTGCATTTTATAATCCATTTGCACCGAATGAATGTAATGGTATCATTTTGAAGCAACAAGAAATTAAATTACATACAATAATGATCTGTTTATGAATCTCTATAAGTTCTCTGCCTTGAGATTTGATCTGAATGTATTGCAAACATTTGAACTCCAAAACCACTGTGATGCAAATGAAAACATGTTTTTTTGTAAACATACGCTCATCCTGAAATGAATGCCTGCATGTTCAAAAAAAGTTGGAACAGGGCAATTAAGACTAGGAACACTGTAAAATGCTTAAAACATTTTAAACAGGTGATGCAGTCATGCTTGGGCATAAAAGGAGCATCCAGGAAAGGTCTTGTCCTTTATGTAGGTTTGGGAACCAGCCTTGTGACCAGAAGGTTGCTGGTTCGGTCCCCTGAGCCAACCGGACATGACTAAACTGCCCTTGAGCAACTGCTCCGTACGCACCATGGATAGGGCAGCCCACCACTTCGGGCAAGTGTGCTCACTGCCCCCTAGTGTATATGTTCACTAGTATGCATACATGTAGGTGTTTCACCCCACAGATGGGTTAAATACAGAGGTCTAGTTCTTCTGCATTTATTTACATTTATGGCATTTGGCTGACGCTCTTATCCAGAGCGACTTTCAATTTAATCAATTTAGACAGGAAGGCGAATTTTCAAGGACTCTTATTGGTATAGTGTAGGGTGCTTGTCCAAGCAGGGGATTGAACCCCAGTTTACACAGTACGTCAAGTTAGGACTGTTCTGTGCACGGTGGAAGTCATATGTCAGCAAGGTTCAGAAACGGCGCCATCTTCTCTGGGCTTGAGCTCATCTGAAATGGACAGATGCACAGTGGAAACACGTATTTTGGTCTGACATGTGAACTGTTCAGATTATTCAAGGAAATAATGGATGTTGTGTTCACTGAGCCAAAGAAGAAGAAGACTATCTAGATTGTCAGCAGCATAAAGTTGAAAATCCAGCGTCTGCCATTGAATGAGCCCGGGTCTATGGGGTGTATAAGTGCCCATGGCATTGGTAACTTTCACATATGTGAAGGCGCCATTAAAGCAGGAAGATGTATTCACATTTTGGAGCAACATATGCAGCCTTCTAGACAACGTCTTTTTCCGCATTCAGTATTTCAATATTATAACGCCAAGCCACATTCTGCATGTGTCACACCAGCATGGCTATGTGGGCGGTGGACTGGCTGCCCACTGTGGTAGCATAGTTAAAAAGTTGTATAATGAAAGAAATATTCCACTTTCAGAACTAGATGAGTTTGTGTCTTCAGTCCTAAAAGGATTATTATGTGCTGTTAAAAGGAAGGGTGAAGTAACCCAGTGGTGTACATGCTTCTGTCACAACTTTTTTGGAACGTGTTGCAAGCATTAGATTTGGAAATATTTTTACAAAAAACAATGACATTCATAAGATTAAATACTATGTTTTATATTGTTTGGTAATACACAATTTACAAATCACTGCTTTCTGTTTTTCTTAGCATTTCACATACTTTTTCTGACTTAACATTTCCCATTGATTGTATACAGGCAATTTCTGTTTATATCACTTTCTCTTGCTCGCTCTCTCTTACATGTCCAGGGAGTGTCAGGACGCAATAACCATGACAGTCCTCAGAATAACAGTGGTGAGTGTGTTTACACAAAGTTACACACTTAAGAGCTTTCTGGATGTGAAAGTGGATGTGCAGAAGAACTTAATGGAGATGAGTTAGATAGGAAGCCTAGGGCTTCAATCCAATCATTCCACACCAGCATACGTCCCTCTTGCTGAGGGGGTACTTTTTCTGAGTACAGGATACTTGATGATATGCAAGAGAGGCAGAGTGAAAATAGACGATACTTAAGGTTTTGATGAGGGCAACGTTTTCAGTAGATTGTAGTTGTATTTAAAACCCACATGTGGTGGCTAGTATTGTGTTCCTTCTTCTACAAAGGCATGTTGGCTACACCTCCTGTGCTGTTTTGCAATCAAAGATTCTTCACAGTCACAAGGAATCAGTCAAAGATGTTTTGTGGCACTTTTTTGTTTTAAAGAGTAGGGTTGCACGACATGGACATTCATCTAGTAGTACGATTCAGTACATTTTGCAATTGCAAAAAACAAAATACATTATTTGCATTACTTCAGGGAACCCACAGAAACACTCATTTTGAGTCAGACAGTAAAAACACTGCATGTATACTGTTGCATTATGCAACATTTTCTGATATCAGTACAGCATAGACCAGTATCACTATTACGTAGGCCAGTGACAGATAATTGAGTTACCATGGTAAGAGCCCCAGTGATGGTAAAAATGATAAAATACATGAGTAAAACATGTCTCAGCTCTCGTTCATCAGGCAAAACGGGTCGTTTCAAGTGGCTTCAGGTAACATGGCTTTAGAGAAGTAGGCACAGTGCACACTTTATGACTGGGTTTTCTTTTACATCTGCCTCACTGTAAGGGACCATTGGATAATTACAGGATGAAACAATAAAGCAAAATAAAAAAAATATCCCCCTAACCCAGTTACCATGGTTATTTTCCACACATTTACCTGCATAAAGGGGACAAGTGATATATTGTGCCTTACTGTTTAGCGCATACTAATATTCATTATTAACAGCATTTTGGCTGAAGGTGTTCCATGAAGGTCTATGTGTTTTTGTTTGTAATGTAGGGGCCAAAGTCATCCTTCATAACCCCAGAGAAAAGAGCCAAGCTGAAATCCAACCCGGTTAAGGTGCACTTCGCAGAGGAAGTGGTTGTCAACAGTCACTCACAGGTTAGATGCTTCACTTCACTTTGCTCTTTGCGACTGTGTGTGTGTCCATACATACTTATAAAACTCTCTGCAAAAGTTTGGTCAGATTACATGTTTTTTGATTGAATAAGCTATGGCACATTTGTACAATATAATTTTTTAATTTCTCATTAGGTTTATTACCTAATAAGATTTTTTCCCATAAATATCTCAATTAAATCAGCTAATATAAAAAAAGCATATAATATAGTCAAATGCAAAAGTTTGAACGCAACTGATCAAATTACATGTCTTGTTGATATTTTTAGAAAAAATAAGTTAACACACCCTCTAAAGAAAGCAACCTCTAAAATGGCCATTTCAGTGCACAATTCCTATTAATTTGCTTCACAGATTGGAAAAATATAATATATAAATACACATTATGCTTGTATTTTTGCAGAGGCCTTATTTTATGTTTTAGGGTCATTTTTTCAGATGCATTAAATTCAGCAAATCAACAGTAATTTCAGGATGGTTCACACTCGTTTAGGTAAGTGAGTCGAATCTGTCATTAATGTGGACGAACCGGCGTCCTGAAATGACCTGCATGCACACATCCAACTCAGTGACGTCACATGAACGAATCATGGGCATCATTAGCATAATTAAACTAACGAGCAGAATTGGCCGTGAGTTGGAAACGTATCTGATCTAGGACCAAATATGAAAGTGGCTCAGGTTTTGCGTGTCACACGGCCCTGAAAACGTCAGATCTGAGTCACATTAGGGCAAAAAAATCAGATTTGTGCCACTGTAACCTGGTAATGGGAACTTAGCCTAAGCGTCATTAAAGTGCCCTGTAGAGTAATGAAAGGAAAGGCCCTGTTGGCTGCCCAGTTGTTTTAATGATATACGCTGATGAAGTGCCCAGTTAGTGCTCCTCTAAGGAAGAAGTTCCCCTCCAGTGGATAAAATGTGATGCATTGCTGTAAAGGGTGTCCCAACATGCCTTTCTGATGAAAACAAAAGCATGGAGTGCCTCTTAGATGCCCTCTCCAGTGAGAAGACTTGATGCAGTGGCCTTGTAAAGAGAAAAAAGCCCCAGCGAAGAAAATGAGATGCAGTGCCCTACAGCCTCCGCTACAACGTGCCCTCTAGGGCAGGCTTTCCCAAAGTCGGTGCCGTGCCACCAAATACTTCGATTTTCTGTGAGGTGTTTAGGATGCGTATGCTTCCGTGCATGTGCGTGTAGGCGCTGATGTTCTGAGAGGAAATTTGACTCAGCAAGTGAAGCTCTCTGGTGCTGATGTTTTTTCATTAATAGCTCAGAAAAGCCACATCCTCTTCTCATTAACGGAAGAGAGAGGGCGGGAGGGCGAGAGATGGAGAGATTAAATGAAATGTTGCTTACTGGAAATGGTCAGATCCTTCCAGCATCATGTTTATGACTCGGGCTCCTTTTTGCGGGCATATGTATCGATATTTCTACCGATGCGGAGTGCTCTTTGTGCATGCATACCCCGTTGTAAACACAATTTAAAGGAATACTCTGCCATTTCTCAACCTCCATCTCCATTTTTGCATCTGTAGCTTACAGCTGATTACTGTGGACAACTTTGACATGTTTCTTTGAATTTATGACAATAACTGAAAACCTGTTTACTTGGAACTTATATTGGAAGGTAGGTGGCAGTTGCTGAAACACCTTCTCATTATTCATATTATAAGCTTCTACTATGAGTCATAAATCTTTTCTTTACTTTTCTGTGAGACTATACTAATTGTTGTCATAATATCATATACACACATATTAACATACAGCCATGCTAGAAAGTGTGTGCACTCTTTAGAATTCTCTAAATTGCCACCTAAATTCAAAGACTTGATCTAAATCATATCAATAGATCCAGAGAACCAAAGAAAAACAGTTGAATAGTTTTTCATTCTTGAACAAATTCATATTAAGTGTCTTAAAAGTATGTGAAGCTCTCCATTCAGTAACTGGTGTGATCAGCAATGACCTTCCCACACATTAACTTGGACCTGCTTAGACCTCCTTATCAACTTCTTCAACTCAGTGCTGTTGGTGAGATTTATTGCATGAGCTCCAAAGCCAAGTCTGGATTTTGACTCATTTTCAAAATGTTAAATTTATTCAGCTCTTCTTTGGTGGACTGACCGACATATTTAATGCTGCAGTCGTTCTGCAAGACTTACCTTCTGCTGAGCTTCAGGTCATGTAGGGATGCCCTGACATTCTTCTGTAGAATTTCCTGATATGATCCAAGATTTATAATGTCATCAAGTGATGCCGAGGTGTCCTGGTCCAATGACAGCAAAACAGCCCCAAACAGTGATACTACCACCACCATATTTCAAAGCTGGAATGAGATTCTTATGCTGAAATGCAGTGCTTGGTTCTTGCCAAACACAACATTTCTCATTTAGGCCATAAAGTGATTTTTTCCATATCAGTCCACATAACATTCTTTCAGTCTTCTGGCTCACCCAGGTGGTCTTTAAGAAACTTAAACAGGCAGCAGTGTTCTCCTTGGAGAGCAGTGGCTTGCCCAGAAGGATGTTTAATGACAAATTCTTCAATAAATGAATGGAAAACTACAAAACTGTTTGTGTCATTTGTTTCATTGGGTTCTCTTTATATGTTGCGATGGTCAGATTTATCTACACATGCTAAAAGTTTTCCAAATTTTCAAGGACCGGTGTAATACACGTCATTGTGAGGCAACTGCCCATTGGTTTCTGTTATTAGGGTCAAGGGGTTTACTGTTCTTTTCTAGGTACAGGCAAATTATTGCTCATGGCAATTGGCCCCATTCTTCAGAAGCCTTCAATTCAGAATAGGTTGAAATACACTAGAGAATTCCTTTAAGTGTCTGCAAATCAATTTGATGCAGGCTGCTAATGTATTTCTAAAGAACCTGCGTGAAGCAAAGACCCAGTGCTGGGAATGAAAAGGCTATGCAGAGAATATGAAAGACTCAGAAAGGGAGAGGAGAGAAGGCGGGGGGCGGGGGGGGGGGGCGTTTTAGGCAGAGTCTTCTTCAATAATTCATCAGTAATTTATTAATTATTCAATTAATCGTTTATTTAAGGAGGTCTGTCTGTATTTGTGCCATGCGTACTGTAGTTCTGCTGAGCAGATGGTGCACACTCTGAGACAGAGCACCTTAACTGAAGCAAATTGATGCTCCTTGACTTCCATGGCCTTAGATACTTTATTAAGCTAAGGTGGTACAGTGTTAAAGAGATAGTTTGACCAAAAATTTCATTTAAAAAATCTTCCTCTTTAACCTAAATGTAGTCAGTCAGCCAAGACAGCTTTGGTATCTGAAGTTTGCTCCTTCTTTTGTTTCGACCTGGAGCTGCGAGGCCAATGCAGCGAACAAGTAATGGAAGCAAATGTCCCACCAATAAAGCATCACATACTTGCCTCAAACAATGTGCATTTGTTAAGTAATCTCTGATATACTTGCTTGTGTGGTTTCTGACATGGTATGACATGCTGTTATCTAAGGGTGTAATGATTTCAACATGTATTAAAAAATCTAATTTGAATGCCACAAACAGAAGATGGATACTTTTAATACCATTACTTTGAAGACCATTCGCCCAAGAAAACAGGCTGTAAGAAGCTTTTTGGACTGGCTGGAACAAAACGTTAATATTGATGTTAAGCTTGAGTTTTACGGCTCATTTCGATTTGGTCAGAGTCTGGGTGAATGGTATTCGGTTGATTTCTGGCTGATTCCAGGTTGTTCAGCTGTTCTTCTGTCACAGCTGCCGACTGAAAAGCTGCTCAGTGGTGACGACAGTTTGGGAATTTAGCTGGAGAACGAACTGCCGGCTGAGCGGCGAGTGAGAGGCATTCGTTACTCTGACGTAGCAACAAGCTGCTTGTTAAGGAGCTGTAATGTGGCTCAGTCCAATGTTCACAGCCCACTTTATTAATTTCTTACTTTATCTGTGTAACTGTTGTCTAAAAGCAGTAGAACACTCCAGAGCGTGTGTTTTCGTGAATAACACTCTGAATGTTCTTCAGGATATGCATTATCTGATTACATATATTCTTCTTCTTCCTCTTATTTTTCTGCCATATTTTTCTCCCACTACCTTTTCCCACAGCTTTCAAGATATCAACACCGCTCCACTCTGGAATGTTCGTTTTTATACAATCACTGTTAAATGACAATACATGATGATGAATAGGGTACAAAACTTTGCGTACCCAACTTATATCATGTTGATCCATCTAGGGTATAGATGGATACATAGCAATCATCTAGTAACACCCCAGCACCACCTGGGATACCACAGAAACCGTTTGTCAACAGCTTTGCAACCACCTAAAATACCACAGTAAACGGTCTGGCACCTTTACTGTCAACTTTCAACACCGAACATGTCTTGGATAAACTGATTAGATGATTACATTTTGATTAAGGGGGAAATTATCAATTTGATTCGTCTCGGATTCACATGAAGCATCAAGCACTGCAGATCTGAACTGCCACGTTCTTCCTTTTTTCGCATGATCGTATTCAGTAGTATGTGAACGGCAGAAACGTGGGAGCCTTGAGCACCATCAGACTAAACAGCACTCAATTATTCATGAAAGAAATGCAACCACAAGATACTCAGCTGGATGTTTTCTTTAATCCTTTTTCTCTGAGCAAAGATTTTGCCAGCAGGGTTTTTTTTCCTAACATGATTATCCTTTTCTTGACCTCCAGGGCAACTCTCTGCTGTTCCTGCCCAACGTTCTGAAGGTCTATTTGGAAAACGGTCAGACCAAAGCCTTCAAATTCGAACCCAAGACCACAGTTAAGGTAGAGTGGATCTGTATTCCATAATGCAACACTGACTGATTGAATGTGCATTTAAACTAGGCCAGTGGCTCACTAATAGATCAAGAGGCATTATTTCCACCATTCAGCTGAATCAGGCCAGACAGCATAATAAATTTAATGGCATTTGATACACCAGATATTCCATTGTTTGTAGCATAATTGCAGTGTCAAGACCCAGAAAACTGGTCTCGTTAATGATTAGATGACAGTGCTGAATTAAATCATAGTCATGACACAGCTGAATGAGCAGCTTTAGCATCTATTTTGTATTGAGCTGGAAAAAAAGTGATTTTTCTGCTTGTTGCTTGTTCACTAGGACATAGTGATGACTCTGAAAGACAAACTGTCCATATCCCGCATTGAACACTTCTCTCTCATGCTGGAACAACAGTACAGCATCGCCAAACTGTTTCTGCTGCACGAAGAAGAGCTGATTCAAGAGGTATGCACAGAAGCTTCAGACAGACCTGACCAGTACGACTTAATATGAAGCCTAAACCAACTCAAACGCAGAAACAGAAAGTGAACAATAAAACCCTTCAGGCTCATCTTTTGCTATAACTGAAGTGAAGCATGAAATGTCCCATGATATGGTTTCAATATGAACCCACAATGCACCAGAAACTTATTACAAAAAATGATAACAGGACATCAGAGCCAGGATTACTCTTTTAGTACTTTTACTTTCTTACTTTTACTTATACTTAAGTACATTTGAAGGCAAATACATTTGGACTTTTACTCAAGTTGAGGTCTAGATTAAGGACTTCTACTTTTCCTGGAGTAATATTTTACCTTTGGTATCTCTACTTTAAGTCAAGTACATGATTTGTGTACTTCATCCACCACTGTTTATTAGAAACACCCACCTTGTGCTTTCACTCTCTGGCCACTTTATTAGAAACACCTACCTTGTGCTTCCACTCACTGGCCACTTTATTAGAAACACCTACCTTGTGCTTTCACTCTCTGGCCACTTTATCAGAAACACCTACCTTGTGCTGCCAGTCACTGGCCACTTTATTAGAAACACATAACTTGCACTTTCACTCGCTGACCACTTCATTAGAAACACCTACCTTGTGCTTTCACTCTCTGGCCACTTTATCAGAAACAGCTACCTTGTGCTGCCAGTCACTGGCCACCTTATTAGAAACCCATACGATACAGGTGCCCTTTCTAGGGTTACAATTCTGAACTTTAGCCCATCTGTTGCTGCACAATTCATCAGCCCCCTCCCCACTCCGTCCATTTGTGGAAAGTTAAAAGTCTACAGTGACTTTAAGTCAGTTGGTTCAAATGATCCGATTAAATAAAACTTCATATGTAAATTTAAGACATAATAGAAAAGTATGATTAGTAATGTAAAGTAAAATTGGTCTGGCTTTGTTGGTCTATATCAAGACGAGGAGTAAATTCATTAAGAAGTACCAGGTGTAAACGACTGTACATCTGTGAAACACACTGTCCACTTGTGATCATATCATAGATACATATATCATATATATCATATATATAATGGGAATGACTAAGGACCCAGAATTGAGGCGAATACTTAATAACTCCCGAGTGTTTGTGTGCATGCATGTGTACGTGCTGTAGGTGGTCCAGAAGAAGGAGTCTCATGACTATCGGTGTCTGTTCCGTGTCTGCTTCATGCCCAAAGAACCACAAGAAATGCTGGAGGAAGATCCTGTAGCCTTCGAGTATCTCTATTTGCAGGTGTGTGGCCACTTTATTAGAAACACCTACCTTGTACTTCCACTAACAGGCCACTTATCTACATTATAGCTCCACTATATTGATGTACAATTACAGACTGTAGCTCGTTTGTTGCTGCAGTTTATGTGCCACACTCTACTCATTCATCCTTGCTCAGTTTTTGAAGACAGGGTTGCTGTTGTCCACATATTATTTGGGTGGTACATCATTCACCACAGCAGTGACACTGACAGTGTGGTACGAGTATATCAGACACAGGGTTTATATTATAGATTTACATATTCATACACATATTTGCGAGCGGACCACCATACAAAAATATCCAGCCAAGAACGACTGTGGTCAGAAGCTGACCATTGATGAAAAGCTATGGTGGAGAATGGCTAGCTGAACAGATTGTACATTAACAGATGAGCTGCAGTGTGTAACTGTGCATGTGTATGCGTGTAGAGTGTGAGTGATGTTTTGCAGGAGAGGTTTGCTGTGGAGATGAAGTGTAACACGGCTCTCAGATTGGCAGCGCTGCACATTCAGGAGAGACTTGCCAGCACCGGCCAGTCACCCAAAACACACCTAAAGACCATCACGTAAGAACACACACACCCACAGACAGTGACAGTCACTAGAACATCCTAAAAGGCCATTACAGTGATAACTTACACACAGTAGTAAGTTATGAACCAAAATCTATGTGAATGTCGTTGGAATGAATATTTCTATATTAATATTATATATCACAGTATAAATATTTTCCAAATCCAAACATTTTAGATGCTTAAGCAGGCATATTTTTTATTAACAGTGGCATATTAGTCCAGAAGGTCAATTTTGTGGTTCAAATGACTAAAAATAAAACTGAGCAATAAATGGATCGTTCTACCAAGTTGGTTCAAAGTTGGTTCAGAGTTTAAAAGACATTTGGGTCTTTGAGTGACTCTGTACCTTGATTAAGCATGCCAAAACAATCAGAACCCTACCAGAACTTCCAAAAGTGTCAGGACTGACTGTTTCAGTGGTGACACTTTCGAGCTCATTTTGAGCAGAACTCAAAAAACGCCACTACATGACCAGCAAGAACAGCTTTAGACACATAAAATCCTAATATTTTTTTTCTGAAACACAAACATTTTTACTTAATTTAATGTTCCACACTGATTTTCAGAGGGTACGACACATTTACTTCAAAACAATGGGATCTAACTGCTCACTAAAATAAGGCTCTGTCCATGGTCTAAAACTCTGGTGTTTCAGTAGTGGCATGAAATGACTGGAACAGCATTCTACCTCTAAATCTACTAGTGTAATCTTTAAAAGAAAAACTTTGGTCTTAAAACTAAATAAATAAAAAATGTATTTTTAGACATCTAAATGTAGGGGTTAGGTTTTGGGACAGACACTCCCTAATAGAAAGTACCCTATACATTATGCTTTTGTACATATTCAACTCATTACAATCTCTATTAAAACCAACAGATCATAACATAATCCTTTAAAATATCATTTTTTTACTGTGGGGCCACTGTTTGAAGTAATTTGGTAGAATTGGTGGACAGCCCTATCTGCAGCACCCAGGGAGCAGTTGGGGGTAAGGTGCCTTGCTCAAGGACACCTCAGTCATGTACCGTCCGCTCTGGGGATCGACCCGGCGACCTTCTGGTCACAAGGCCGGTTCTCTAACCTCCAGCCTGTTGAATTCTGAATGAACACTTAAAAGGACACACAGATTCACAAAGAACTTGTGAATGCAAATAAACTATGAAGGAGGTTAGAAAAACCTTTCAGTTAGAGTTTTAGAGAACTTTGGTAATACACTGCAATACTTTCACGTGTTGCAATGAATTTCCTTTCTGTAGACATTAAAGGGGAATTCCACGGACCTGTCCCCATTTCCCAATATTTAACAAAAATGTACATATATTCACTGATTTTAAAAGAGCAATATATTTAATGTTTTTTTAACTATATGTGCTAAATATATTCAACTGCACCAATTTTTTATATTTAAGTAGATGCAAATATATGCAAAGGTTTGGGCACCTGTGGTCAAATTCGATGTTTTGTTGATTTGCTTGGGTCTTCATTAGTGTGCTTGTATGTCTATAGGAAGGACTGGGGTATTGAGAGCTTTGTGTCGAGTACCTTACTGAGGAACATGCGAGAGAAAGACCTAAGGAAAGCCATCAGTTACCACATGAAGAAAATTATACAGGAACCCAAGCAGAAGGTGTGTTTGAATCGTATGGAGCCTCCAAAGCCCATGGGGAGCTTTTGGCTGGAAGTTGCATATTGGTGATTGGAGCTATTCTAAAAGAAATTGACCACTATGTAGCACTACATTTTGATCTTCAGTCACAAATACAAAGGCATTGTTTCAGTACTTGCCAAGTGCCATATTTATACCAGAGTATAACCCACTGTTTTACTGAGAGTTCCATAGTTTACTATATCTTCACTCACTATGGTGGGCTACTGTATGATTTTTTTGACCTGGTTTAAAAGTTAGCACCCAATTTTTTCAGTCATCCTTCACCATAGTTTATTATAGTAAATTGTGATATTGCTGTATTGCCCAAATCTAGTATGAATATTTTCACATTTTCTGAGCTCTAATATGTGTTGTTGTGCCTCAGGTGGTGACCATAAACCAAGCCAGGTTAAATTACCTGAACGAGATGTGTGAACTCAAGTCTTATGGGGGCAAATCCTTCAGTGCCACCATGATGGTAAGAATTGAAACTTACAGCTGATTCAAATTCTGGAGTTACAACATTCAAAGTGAAAACCATTTAAAACATACATGTCCCTCACTGCATGCATACGCCCCCTGCTGTGCAGGAAAGAGAGGAGAGGATTCTAGATGTTAGGAGTTCATTTTCAGCTTATAGAGATCTTCTCTGGCTCTCTCCCCAGCTCCAGGACAGGGAGTCTATGGTTAGTCTGTTGGTGGGGGCGCAGTATGGAGTGAGTCAGGTGATCAACCACAAGCTGAGTATCCTGACCACGCTGACCGAGTTCAACAGCATCACCAGAGTGGAACTCACGCCGGAGTCAGAGCGTGTTAGCCTCGTCAAAATCTACCTGCAGGATATAAAGGTACTCACATAAACACAAGCACTGTACACAAACACAAACTGCATTTGTAAACACCCTAAAAAGCTTTGATTAGATTACGACTCTTTATTGAAACGACTGAAATTGCAGATTTGATGATGCGTCAAATTGATCATTTCGATATGATTTACATTCATTTACACTAAATAGACAGAGCTGTTTGGATGGTACTTTATTTTGAATGGTCCTTTTTAGATGGATTTTTAAATGAAGTGACATTTTTTTAAAACAAAATTTGTCTCACCTACTAGTTAATCTGATATATTAGGCCTTCAGTTCAGCTCCTGAAGTCCTAACCAATCAGAACGCTCACTGGCCAGTAGCTACCTAGATATCACAGGGAATAAAATCCCTATAGAAAAATGTTTTGTTTGTTGTTTGAAGAATTTGACCCTTCATTTTCAACCAAAACTTCCTCTTCCTCTTTCTAAGCCTATAACTTTGCTGTTGGAGTCAGTGGCTGCTAAGGACTTGTCGTGCCTGATAGCTGGTTACTACAAACTGTTGGTAGATCCCCAGGTGTGCGTGTTCCCATGGACAGCTAACTCAAAGAGCCACCGTATATCAGCAGAGGAAGGTACAAAGGCAAAGTCACTAAATAAGAGCAGTATATTCTATGCTATTATGCTTCTCCTGGCTTGTAGTTATTGTTTTGTACAAGTACTTTAGAACAATGTGGCACTATTCTTGGACTACTACAATGTAATGCCTTTCATATCTTTTACAGTACTGTGCAAAAGTCAGATGCCACACTTCATTTAATTTCAAGTTGTACATTTTTCAGACAACATATGTTTAACAAAAAATTGCAAAGAAGCAGAAATTAATATCATTTTTTTCAGTATTAAGTGTCCACTCTTTGCCTTGATTATTACTTTATTGTGTGCTTCCATTATTTTCCGTAGACTCTCTTTCAGTTTTTTAAAAAAATCTGCAGGGATATTTTTCCACACCTCCAAAGTTCAGTCTTAGAAGTTGGTTGCATTTTCTGCTTCTCATAACTCAAATAATCCCATTCAGTGATGTTGAGGTCTGGACTATGGGGTGGTCAGCCCACTGTTCTGAGAACAATAGCAGCATTTTTTGTTTGATTAGCAAAAGTTCTTCTTCTTTGTCTACTTTGTTGTTCTTTCTTTTCTCAGTGAGCGTTTCTTGAACAGCTACACATCCTTTCAGAGTCTTCTCACAGTGGCCGGATGGACAGAAACAGCTATGGATGTTTTCAGATCTGAATGAAGAGAGGAGCTTGGTTTTTCTCCTCTCTCCCTCTCAAACATAAAAGCTTTGAGTGCTGTTTCTATCTGATGGGGACATTTTTGGTTGTTAGCAGACCCATTTACTCTGTAGCGTTTAATCAAACATTTGAACTTTTTAATTTATTTTTCTTTGACTCTCCTATTTTTATTAAAGTGGATTATAATATATATATATATATATATATATATATATATATATATATATATATATATATATAAAATAAATGATTGGTCTCTGACTTTTGCACAGTACTGTATAGTTTTTCTGAATCTGAATATTGCATTTAAATCTGTGCTCTCTGCTAAAACTGTGTATATTAGCGTTAGCACTGCTAATACACCACCGTGTGGTTTTGTGTGCACTGTGCAGGTTATGTATCACAATGCGGCAGTGACTCTGAAGACTCGGACACAGATATGGATGCTCTCCTTGCTCATGTGGCTAATGGTGCCCAGAGTGATCAGCAGGTGGCAGCAGTCAGTCCGAGTGACAAGCCAGGTGTAGGGCAGGAGCAAGAAAAGACTGAAACAGAAAACGAAGACAAGGAGGACAAACAGGGTGATGTGGCCAATGGAACATTTAGGATGGAGAATGTAAGAGTAGAAGAACAGACTGAATCTGTGCATTTAAATGAAGGAGAGATGGCAAAAAGCAAGGAAGAAAGGAACTTAGCAGAGAACAAGGACACAGAACAAGAGGAGAAGAAGGCAAAGCCTCCATGTGTTATCATCGTGGAGGACCCACCATCTGAGGCATCAGATTCATGCCAGACAGACTCTCGTTTCCTAACCAGCATGTCCAGTGACTCTATGGATGCCCTTGAAGAGGATGACCTTTTGACCTATTGCTCCACCAGCTGTCCCAGCCACCTGGATATGGGAGACCACTGCTTTCATCCTGATCCATCCCCTCTACCGGCAGGTACAAAGCAACTGCATTGCCAAGACAATGAGCTGTGTTCTACTGATTTTGATGGGGACAGCGATCCATTCGTATGTTTTGCTGCTCTGTCCAACATTGCAGAATGTCTACCCAGTCCCCCTGAGGCCAGTGAAGATGAGGATTATGATGACCAAGGAGGTGAAGTAGATGGACAAAGGCTGGAGGCATCAGAAGAAGGTTCTGAAAGTGTGTTTACATTTGAGCAGGGAGATCCACGATGCTACTACAACATCTGCTCTAATGTGACACCTGATAGCGCCCGAAGCCTCCCTAGACCTCCCACTCCTCCCGTCTCTCAGAAAGAAGAAAATGAAAACAGACAAGAGTTGGAGAGGGAGCCTGTGCCCATCCTTCAGCCTCCTCCTGGTTTTGGAGACAGCAGCTCAGATGATGAGTTCTTTGATGCCCAGGAGAGATTCACATCCCCTGAGGAACCTTTGTCTGCAGCTATAACTAGAGGTTTGGCCACCTAATTTACTTTGAATTATTTGTGACCCCAGCTATAATGGAGAACACAATATCCTATTCTAATTGCACAAGACTTGTTTGAAATTCTTTCTTGCCTTATTCTCTAACATTAGAGTGAAGTATGAAGGTGTAATTGTAAAGTTGTATTTAAAAGTACAAACGTATTTGATTTTCTTCTCTTTTCTAGAAAATTCTACAGAATTGAACACGATGAAGCGTACACTGAGTCTAAGTGACATCGGGATCAGTTTTGGTGAACAAGGGATGACTGAGGGAGAGAATACAGGAGAGCAGGAGGAAGAACTACAGGTGGAGTTAGAAAATGAACTGTCAAGATTCCGCAAGAGATCCAGAAAACGCCGTTCATTCATGGAAACAGATTACACCTCTTTAGTATCATTCCCTGAAGAAGATCAAACAAATAGTTACAATCAAATTCCAAATCACAAGTCAGGACCTGACAAAAAGGGAGAAGGTCTGATCTCTCACTTCAATGGTGGCTTATCAGATCAAAGCTCCTGCCCTACAGTTTCATCCCTAACCAATGCTGAAGGGGAGCCAGCACAACTAGAGTCCAAACCCATCACGCCATCTAAACCAAGTAGGCCTGGAACCCAGCATCTCCTGGATGGCAACAGAATCAGTAAGGCCAGTCAGCGGAAACAGCAGCTTATGTTAATGGAACCAGATTCCATGGAGTTTAAGTCTGTCACTGAACTCATGCCTAATGCCTCGCCTGCTATTGTAGCATCCCGCAGCTGTGCAGAGCCTAAAGCCAAAGAGAACAATGTCAAAAGTGCTGATATGGGAGAAGAAGGTGCAGTGGGAAATTTGGTTAAAGGATTTCTTGCTGATCATTTGTTCTTTGCTACATCTAGAAGGGAAGAGTCTGACAACACTTTACATTTGAAAACAAATGACCAAGAGTCCTTCATAGAGGGTCTATCCAAAGACACTTTGGACAAGCTAAAGACTTGCTCACTTCCTCAGCTGGGCCAAACATCCCTGTCTAGCTCACTATACTTACAAGTCCCAACCATATCCTGTACCCCAAGTCCAGATGATGACCAGGATGAAGAAAGTCTGGAAATGGGTATTCTGAAAAACCCAGTAGAGAGAAGCAGAAGCCAGAGCATGTCTGCTGCATTTGGTAGAAGGGCTCCTCTTTGCTCACCAAGGCGCCTTTTGCCTCAAAGGGAACCTCTTGTCCGCACAAAAGAGACAGAATCTGATGACACTGACAGTTCTAGTGATCCATCTATCCAAGAATTGTCCTCCAGTGTTCCATCCATGGAGCCCACACCAGGTTACTTATTTGCACCATGTTCCTCTGGCATCCTTGGTCGCCTTTCTGCTTCAACACTGCGGGGAAAGATTCAGAACTTGCCCCTCTACCTGTCACGCTCCCAGGAAGTTCTAGATGGTGATGCTTGTGTTGGTGACAATGCTAAACTAGCAAGAAGATTTTCTGAAACACGGCCGAGGAGAAAAGATGTGGATATTGTGGAAGAAGAAACCAACAATGTGACCTCAACTGGCACGTCTGAGGTAACTGAGGTAAAAGTTGTTACTATAGTATCTGAAGAAGTCACAGAGGTGATCGAAGAGGTCAGGGAATTAAGCCACGCAAATCACCACGTGCATGGACAGCAGAAAACAAAAACTGAACCTCAAGAATCTCTTCAACCATCCAACTCACATTTGTGCCCACAACCAGTGGCACCTTTCAAGATCAGCCCTTCATCTGTGGTGGTTACTACTCAAAACTTGAATGGACCATGGGGTGTGGTCACATCACGAGAGATCAGCCCCCTTGGGGATGGACAATCACATCTTCTGACCTCTGGCTGTGGGGTTTTCACAAACTGTGAATCCAAGCCCACCAACACCCAGCCCAAAGCACTTCCCAGCCCATGCCCACATGGGAAACCTGATCTTAGCTGCAGCTCGGCCCTTGCCATGGGGTGTGAGACAGTTATGGAAGGTGCTCAAACACCCTTGGAAGTTTGTGGATGTCAGGCAGTATACACAAACTGCTTCAGCGGTGTTCTTGACAGTGGGGGCTTTGATGATGAACTGACTGTCTATGAGTTCTCTTGTAGGACACAACAGGGAGAGAATGATCAGGCATCACCTATGACATCTATCCCTCCTTCGTCCCTCTCTGGTTCACCTTCCTCTTTTTCTCCATCCTCACCCCTTCCTTCCTTTCCTCATGTGGTCCTGCCACCATCCTCTTCGGCAGAACTTGGTCCCCTTCTGTCTCCCCTGCATGTCCCTGACTGCTTCCTTCCTGATCCTCATGAAGATGCTATTGCTGGCCTACTGTCCCGGCGCTACCCATTACCATCCACAGGCTTCCTGGCACTGCAGAGAGACATTGGCATGCTATTAGCTGTCCTGGCTGGAGCTATGAAGGACCAGGACAGTGTCCAGGAGCACCCCAAAGACACCTGTGCAGCTCACTTCTCTGAAAATAAACGGAGGTTGCACACAGAGGCCCGAGCGCTTCTGGCTGGCTGTCAGCAAGTGGTAAGGGTCGGGCAAACCCCAGCGGAAACACTGCATGCGCTAGCTGATAGTTTTCATTCACTTGTGCAGTTGACGAGTGTATGCCTGAGCTTCTCAAGCTGCCAGAGATGCCAGGAGCGCCACACCCAAGCTCTGTCAGGACTTGCAGATCTGATACAGACCTACCAGGAATTTGCACGGGCAGCAGAGCGTGTGGGCACCGCAACCGGAAAAAGGACTTGCCATGATCTCAATATTAAGCTCCTGGCTCGCCAGTGCACAGCACTCACGACTTCAGTCTTCTGCCTCACACAACTCTTCCGCACACTCACTGCCCTTTGACCACTGAACTACAAAATCAGAGCTTTTCTTGTGGCCATCTGACCCCAAGACAACACCCCCTTTTACATATGAATGGAATCCTGCCAAATCTGAATTTCATACAGTTGAGGTGTGATATGGAAATAGACATTTTGCAATGGTAACCTAACATCTCCAACAGATGAGCACCTGCAAACAGACATGCAAAATGAGCATGGCTGAGACATATAATATGTCAAGGCTCACTGTTCATGACACAGGCACAGACATGCACTGACAATTGCTAGACTGAAAACTGCTTGTGTTCTTCCTTTGTCAGTATTTAAATTTCCATTTGAATGTACTGCAATTCTTATTATGCACTTCTTATGTACTTTAGTATGTTAGTAGTGTTTTCTTGAGAATGAATAGGTAACGTTTTGGGTAGCAGAGATACTGTATCACGTGAAGCTTAGTGCTTTTTCCGCTTCTCATTTTTTACACACATTGCAGTGGATAAACAGGCACAGGCACAGGACCTCAGCAGCTCGTTATTTTTCTTCTTACCTCTGTCCCTGTCCCTCTCCGTTTCATACACATGCACACCTGCTTCTGTGTCAAACTTTATGAAATATGCTGTTCCTTTATTTTGCTTGTTTCCATTCCCAATGGCACATTCACCAGAGCAGAATGAACAAAACTCAGAGTGATGCATACTGATAATTATGTGTTTCAGTGGCCAGTAAGTATACTGTGTATATATTGGTACAGTATATGAATAACTGTGTTGTACTTTATGAAGTTACCTTTTATAGATGAGTAGCCTTTTTCAAGATGGATTTCAGCTGCTTTTTCTATGACTTGAATTTTCAAAGGCTGTGTTGTAGATGTGCTATGAATAGCCATTTTTACCATAGAAATATCAGGTCTGTTTTTTTTTGTTGTTGTTGTTGTTGTTTTGTTTTTTGAAGTTCCATTTCATAGAAATTGCATACTAGTTTTATATTTATATTAATCTTCAAGGTGTGAAATGAGGTCCTGGTGTGGGGGGTCTGGGGTTCCCAATTAACATCTTGGACCTCCTGAATGTCTCAAAATCTAAATACTAGAGGGTCTCTGAAAGTAAACCTATTATGACATTATGCTGTCATTTGTTGTTGTTTAACCTGCTTCTTTTACAGTCAGCAAGCTTCTGTCTTTGGTATTCTGAACTGACTAGAGATGGAACACTGGTCTGCTTCAAGGTGGAGCTGTAGCAAACTGGTTCACCCAGTTGGTTTCTCATACCCTAGCAGCTGTAACTATACCTGGGATACCTCTGAAAAACGTACAATAAAACCTGCCCAATTTTCCCAAGAGACTGTTAGAAAGAGTGAATTGAACCTAGCCTCAGCGGCTTGTCAACAGCCTACCAACGCCGGTTTAGCGGGCCAACGTGGGACCTCTCAAATACCAGGAGGTATTTCGGATACTGTTTATTTTACAAAGATTATCCACAACCATACGTTCCTGCTACAGATCAGCTCTGCATTTATTTATTATTTTCTTTGCTATGTGGTAAAGTTTACTTTATCTGGTTGTGTTTTGATCCATGAATACTTACATTTTGAACATAGGTTCATGTGCTTCAAGCACCTGTTAGTTTTTACCGTTATATTTAATTCACAAGACTGTCTGCGACCACAAGCTCCTACTGCGTTGTGACATCGCATGCATCTGCACTGTGACATCATACTTGGCATATATACATTAAATTGTTCTCGTTGCTGTGTGATAAAGTTCAGTTTAACTGGTGTTGTTTTGGTAAATGACACTCAGGCACCCAGTAGTTATAATTCTTTTTGTTCTTTTTCACAAAGACCGACCACAAATACCCAAAGATCTACTCCTGCTGCAATTCAACTCTGCGTTGTGACGTCACACGCACCCTGCATTGTGACGTCACACGCAACCTGCATTGTGACGTCACACGCACCCTGCATTGTGACGTCACATCCATCCTACAAAGCACATAAACTGTAATTAGTTTCTTTGCTATGTGGTACAGTTTATTTTGGTTTTGTTTTGGCCAATTAATGGTCACTTACATACTTGTTGATGTGCTTCGGTACTGTAAAGGGAGTAATCGTGACTAGGTTGCCTGTAGCGTCTGAGAGCCTGTCAGACGTTTTGGAGAACAGACTGTGGAAATCAATGTTGATCATCCTTTCTCTTCTAATGGTGTGGATCTGATAGGAGTGGAGGAACGAAATTTTATCATGGACACCTTCATACCACGTTAGTGTCAAATGACTTTCCATACAGGTGTGTGGACATAACTGGAAGCTGCTGTGCACCGACCCTATCAGGCATGCTGCAAACCATACACACACTGGTCTTTACCAAATACAACCGGGACTGGAGGAATGCATGCAGAAACAAAAGCATGATCTGACTGAGTGGCCGACGATGGCGAGCGGATGAGCCAGTGGCTAACTGGATGACTGAAGAAATGAATGGATGAATGTAGAGATGATGAATTGCAGTCTCTTGCTTTGTAATGCAGTATTCACTCTATTAAAATGAGACTCGAAATGATGTGTTTTGTAGACTGTTGTACATCACACAGTGATCTCATGGGATGCATTAAACATGGCTGTAGTAGTAGCAGCCATCCTAAAAGCTGTCTGTAGATAGCAGTGTGCCACACAGTGTCAGAAACCACATATCGCTGCTGTTGGGACAAAACCTCGTATCTCCACTTGTGTTGTTTTTCAATATTTTGGCCTAATTTGAAAACGCCTGTTGGCCTTTACACTGTCTGTAAATTTCGCGATGAATGAACAAAAATAAATGGTCGAAAACGACTTGGAAAAAATTCTGGTTCCACTGACTTTCATTAAAAGTAATGTAGGTTTTTTCCTTCTCCTGTAAAGTTACCGATCTGGAGATACGAGGTTTTGTTCCGACAGCAGTGACATGCAAGTCATTAGAGATATCTTTACAACTTAACATAATTTGAGGCAAGCGTGAAATGATTTGCAGAAAGTTAATCGACCCCTGGAGTTGTGCATCTTTCTGTGATTCTGAGTTTCGTCTGTGAAAATTGCCTTTGGGCTAAAATTGCTGTAGTAAACAAAAAAGTTCCAAAGTTGATACGTTTTGTCCGGTGTACATTTCCCACCCAGGTGTCACCGGATGCTTTGAATTCCCTACTAGGAAAAGCACCAGCACAGACCAGCATGGCTCATCACCAGCAAAACCAGTGCATGTTGTGTTTTGGATGCTGGTATGCAGCTACACCGGCACCAGACCAGCATTAGAGCCAGTAAAGGCCAGCGTGGAATTCATGGAGGTCTGTGCTGGTTTTTTTCAGTAGGATTATGAGGTCATTCAGCAGTTGTCGATTTTCCAGGCCCATTTTAATGACTTTTTTCCATCAGTCTAGCAGCTTTTTGGATAAACGTTAGCTACTTTTCTTAGAGGAGAGTGTGCCGTACTGCCCCATGAGTGAGAGGCCCACATCTCTCTGAATCTACTCTATCAGTGAGTGGCAGAGAGCAGGGGTGGTCTTTGCATTAGGCAGCCACCTGTGCCCCCAGTGAGCAAAGGGCACCATGAAAATTCAGATTAGATATATTGTGTTGATTCTAAATAGTCTGTTGTGAATATACACTCACCAAACACTTTATCAGCTCCACTGACCGTATAGCTGCACTCTGTAGTTCTACAGTTACAGACTGTAGTCCATCTGTTTCTCTGATACTCTGTTACCCTGTTCTTCAGTGGTCAGGACCCCCATGGACCCTCACAGAGCAGGTACTGTTTGGGTGGTGGGTCATTCTCAGCACTGCAGTAACACTGACGTGGTGGTGGTGTGTTAGTGTGTGTTGTGCTGGTCTGAGTGGATCAAACACAGCAGTGCTGCTGGAGTTTTTAAAGACTGTGTCCACTCACTGTCCACTCTAAAGCCAGAGACAGCTCATCTGCTGCTGCCCAGTTTGTGTCGGTCATCCTCTAGTCCTTCATCAATGGTCACAGGACATTGTTGGCTGGATGTTTTTGGTCGTACATAAATCCTCTAGGCTTAAGTCGCCTTGTCAGAAGAGAAACTGTCCGCATTAAAGTCAGCTTCTTATTTGCCGACTTGTTGGTCGAATTTTCCATTTTTGGTTACCACAGGATATGGATATTCCCAAAAAAATCCAAATTATAAGTGAAACAGAAGGTACAGGAGAAGAGTTAGGAAATAAAGACATAATTAAAAGCCAATAGCATTGCTAATCGTGATGAAAATGAAAACACAAAAGAATTACAAAATGTAAAAAAATGACGTATTTCCAGTGACTTTTTTAAAATTATAATTATTCTGGTATCAATTTTGTCAATATTTTAGCCAGCAGTGGCTCCCCACAGAGGACGTGTAGATCGCCGCTCAATAGTGAGTAATGTATTCTGGGTCTCTCAAACGCTAGAGGGCGCTCCTGAGCAAGTCCAAGATGAACAGGTTTAAATGGAGCATTTGAGCAAAACTGTAAATGCCTAAACATTTTTATATAGAAGTAATTAATGTCTTGAACACAGAACGACATAAAATATCTTAACACTGCTGTTATATTTTTGAAAGCTTTTAAACTCCAGTTACAGGAGTTTATTCAGAGCTGGTTTACGAGGAGTCTGGCCGCTCCTGTTATATCAAACACAGGACGGCTAACCAGCAGGGGGCGCCCGTGAGTGAGTCCTCGATGAACAGGAGTGAATGGAAATTAAAAATCGTTTCTAATCACTCTTTTCTTTCATTTCAGAAAGTTGAAGGACGTGTTTCACTAAAAACAAATCATGTATTTCCTTTTTTTTCAGCTCACGAGTTTTGGGCAGCAGGAGGCGGGCTTTACTGCTGGAGAGCTCATTGGCTGCTCGTCATGGAAATACATGGGGTGCAGGTTTAAACTCCTATAGCTCGAGTTTAAAAGCTCTTAAGAGTATCCCGGTGGAGGGAAAACGCTTAATGATGTTCATTGTTCAGGAAATTATTGCATTCTTTTACATTAAAAATGTTTCAGCGTTTATAAACTATGAGTTTCTCAGATGCTCCATATCATCCCATTCAGTTTGGACTCACTCGGGGGTGCCCTCTAGGGATCGGGAAAACCGGAAAACATTGCAGAGCAGGAATTCTCTTCTCTACAAGTTCTCTGGGAATTCTCCTCTCTACAAGTTCTCTGGGAATTCTCCTCTCTACAAGTTCTCTGGGAATTCTCCTCTCTACAAGTTCTCCGGGAATTCTCCTCTCTACAAGTTCTCTGGGAATTCTCCTCTCTACAAGTTCTCTGGGAATTCTCTCCATAAGTTCTCTGGGAATTCTCTTCTCTAAAAGCTCTCTGGGAATTCTCTTCTCTACAAGCTCTCTGGGAATTCTCTCTACAAGTTCTCTGGGAATTCTCCTCTCTACAAGTTCTCTGGGAATTCTCTCCTTACAAGTTCTCTGGGAATTCTCCTCTCTACAAGTTCTCTGGGAATTCTCTCCATAAGTTCTCTGGGAATTCTCTCCTCTACAAGCTCTCTGGGAATTCTCTTCTCTACAAGCTCTCTGGGAATTCTCTCTACAAGCTCTCTGGGAATTCTCCTCTCTACACGTTCTCTGGGAATTCTCCTCTCTACAAGTTCTCTGGGAATTCTCTTCTCTACAAGTTATCTGGGAATTCTCTTCTCTAAAAGCTCTCTGGGAATTCTCTTCTCTACAAGCTCTCTGGGAATTCTCTCTACAAGTTCTCTGGGAATTCTCCTCTCTACAAGTTCTCTGGGAATTCTCTCCTTACAAGTTCTCTGGGAATTCTCCTCTCTACAAGTTCTCTGGGAATTCTCTCCATAAGTTCTCTGGGAATTCTCTCCTCTACAAGCTCTCTGGGAATTCTCTTCTCTACAAGCTCTCTGGGAATTCTCTCTACAAGCTCTCTGGGAATTCTCCTCTCTACACGTTCTCTGGGAATTCTCCTCTCTACAAGTTCTCTGGGAATTCTCTTCTCTACAAGTTATCTGGGAATTCTCTTCTCTACAAGTTCTCTGGGAATTCTCCTCTCTACAAACTCTCTGGGAATTCTCCTCTCCACAAGTTCTCCGGTTTATCCAGTGACCTCATGTCCGTCCCGACGTCGCAGACAACCGCTTCACTCATCCAATGAGCTGATCAGCTCGCCAACCAATCAGTGATCAGAATCAGTAAGGCCAACCAGTGTTAGCACCCCATTGCCCAGATCCCTATTGCCGTAGAAAAGGACAGACACAGCTCCGACTTTCCTTTTCACTGTAATCCCTCCTTCTACTTCCCAGAGTCAAAGGGCGGAGCCGGACAAGCTTCGTTTGTAGCCCTTTGGCTCCGTTCACCTCCATTCACCGAGGACTGTCTCGCTGGCGCCCTCTGGCGTTCGGCAGTCTTGATACAATAGCAGACACGGGAAGTGGCCACGCTCCCCCTTAAAGGGGAACTACGCCAATTTTCTGCATAATCAAATGGTTCCGATGTAACCAAAGTCATTCAGAGTAGTTGTGGAGTGAAACGCTTTGTTCCAGAGAAGCTTACTAGGACAGCATCGTTCACAGTGCTGGTGATAGGAACCAGACGTCTGAAAAGTTCAGTGCATTCAAAGCTTCCTAACACAAAATGGGAACACGTGCGCTGCCTGGTGCCCAAGATATTGCTTTCAAAAGTTTTATGATAATGTTTTGGCCTAAAACGCCTTGTTAAACAGTTATTTTAGTCCATTCGTGACGAAGGGGTGCATGCGGGGCAAAATAGTCCCCCAGCCGTATTTCTTTCAGACTGTTCACTGTTTTACCATCAGAAACACTACACATAAAAACCCAGAAGACGCGTGTGGGTTTGGATACTAAATAAAATGGCCATATTTGTGTCGTAGACATCGTGACCCCCGGTTCCCAGCCACTCTGAATGACTCGGTTCACTTCGCAAGGACCGCGTTACGCAGAGAATTCTGAAAATTCGGTGACACTCCCCTTTTAACCGTCTCTGCCGGCCTCGGAAACGCCCCCCTTCATACAGACAGCGCGCGGGCGCTGCCTCAGTTCCTCTGACTCTCAGGCTGAGGCGGCAGACCGAGCCTTCGCCTCTGTACGGAAACATGGAGAACGACCTGGGCTCGACCGGGGACCCCGGTCTGGACCGCGCGGTCAGACAGTGGCTGGACTTTGACCAGGTGAGCCGCGGTCGGTGAGCTTTGACTGCATCCCGTCACGGAGTACATCAGCTAGGCTAGGCTAAGCTAGGCTAGCTAACCCAGGCTAGCGTTAGCTCGCCGAGGACGAGTCTTTCCCCGCTTTAAGAGGGATTTAACGGCAGCCCGTAACACGCCTTGCGTTCACACACACCACGGGCTTTAACTGACCTCGTAGGAGCCGCTGAAAAGCAGTAAAATCCCGGAGGTCACGTTAAAGTAATGCGCGATTAGGTGCGTCTCCGGGCGAGCGGCGCTCTTCCCCACAGCAGCAGCCCAGCCCAGGGCTGGCAGGGTCCTCAGCTGTGGACGAGGTCAGCAGTCTCAGTGGTTAATCTCTCTACCAGTACACATTACTACACAGTGTTCCTCTTGGGTTCTTTAGGATTGGTTCTCTTTAGAACCGTGAGTTCTAGCTAACTATATAGAAACAGTTCATGCCTAGGTCTTCCTTGGTTCTTCAGACGGATGCAGAATGTGCTGTGTGTGGTTGTAAGTGCTTCTGCCTAGCACCAAAAAGGGTTGGTTGCTTGCCATTGTGCCCCTTTCAGTGCTACATAGAACCATTTTCATGAAGATTCCTTGTAGAACCATACACAGCACGTTCTCCATCAGTCTGAAGAACCGTTTTACCTTGCAGAGAAGCATTTAAGAATGGTTCTGTGTAGAACTCGTGGTTCTAAATAGAACCATTCTCTTTGCTAAAGTACCCTTAGGAACCGTCTGTTTGAAGAGCAGTGGAACGCAGTAGGGGTCTGTGAGTGTGCCCATTATTGCAGTAATTGGAGTGGCGTGCTGAGCTGGACTCTCCTCTCCCCGCCTGGACACGTGAAACTCGTTCATTGGCTGTAAACGGAAGTGGAAGGCAACTGATTAACCAAAATTGGAAAAGAAAATCTGGTGACTTGCGCTGATTTGTGTTAGAGGTAATAGTGTTAAAGGGGAGGTCCACTGATTTTTCAGAATTCCTGCTCAGTCCAGTGGTTGAGCGAGTCGTTCAGAGTGGTTTGGCGTGAAGAGGTTCATCACGGAGAAACGTACCAACTCTGATTTCTTTACAGCGGTGCTGACGGGAACCAGGGGCTGTAACGTGTACAGTGCAAACATATCCATTGCATTTTCTGTCCCAAACCACCAGTGAACCCACACGTGTCTTCTGAACTTCGTTATGCAGCAGCGATGAGGGTGAAGTCGTCATCAGTCTGAAAAAATCGGTTTACTTTGGGGACTGTAGACCACCCTACATGCGTCTCTCCACCACGACTGGATTAAACGTGTCGTTAAGCTGCTGTAAATGGCTTAGACATCATTCATACAGAGTACGTATAATCATTTAAAATAAAAGCTCCCTCACAGAAAGCTGTCAGAGGGGCATGTCTGGTTTCTGTGCGTTTCTCTAGAGCTGAGCATTTCACGTTAAACCACTTTTGTCGACATGGTCACGGGTCAGTCATGGGCTGGCGGTCAGGGAACCAGCCTCATGACCGGAAGGTCGTCGGTTCGATCCCCAGAGCCGACAGCACATGACTGAGGTGTCCTTGAGCAAGACTCCTAACCTCCAACTGCTCCCCGGGCGCTGTGGATTGGGCTGCCCACCGCTCCAGGCAAGTGTGCTCACTGCCCCCTAGTGTGTGTGTGTTCACTAGTGTGTATGTGGTGTTTCACTTCACGGGTGGGTTAAATGAGGAGGTGAAGTTTCCCCGTTGTGGGACTAATAAGGGTCACTTAATCGTAATCTTAACTTAATGGTAACCATTTAATTATGCACAAATTTTGAAAAAGCGGTGGAGTTGCCCTTCAAGCAGTGGACATGACCTGTGTAGACTTTTCTGCTGTTGGTGAATGTAGGTGCAGACATCAGCACTGCTGTGGCTGCGTACGTCCGTCGGCCGTGTGGGTCTATAGCTATAAGAGGAATGTGGCCTCAGCTTTGTTGCCTCATGTGGCTTAATGCAGGCAGGGCAGACTGGAGAGCGATTGACCAGCAACATACGAGGGTCAACTGTGCAACATCACATTAGGGATGAAGCTCATCAAAGCTTAGACCTCAAAGAGAGAATGTGTTTATCTATTATACACTTTATTTAGAATTAATGAGCAGCCTTGAGCACCAAAAACCAAATAGCTGTTGGTTTGAAAAGAGAAATTTTGCGTGAATTGTTGTCGTGACTGGTGGTCTCCTTGCTGATCTGGCCCACCCTGACATCGTCTGATCTAGGTTACTTCATTGGGTACTGTTTACCTAGAGCAGTGAGAG